>NW_024754429.1:0-84654 GCF_018991925.1 Homarus americanus | reverse complement strand
TCATTGTGCTTCGTTCCAGTTACGTCATTGCTCACGCCAGGGGTACAGGCACGCCAGAGGAGCACAGGCACCTGAGTACAGGCACACATGGGGTACAGGCTGCATACGGTGCAGTCTGGGCCAGGGGTGGGCACATAAGTGCAGGCACACGCCAGGGTACAGGCACACACTTAGAGTACAGGTACAGGCCAGGGGTACAGGCACACGCCAGAGTGCAGGCACACACGCCAGGGGTACAGGCACACACGCCAGGGGTACAGGCACACGCCAGGGGTACAGGCACACATAAGGGGTACAGCAGGCACACGCCAGGTACAGGCACACGCCAGGGTACAGGCTTTGCCAGAGTGCAAGGCACACACGCCAGGTACAGGCACGCCAGGGTACAGGTACAGGCCAGGTACAGGTACCACACATAGGGTACAAACACACGCCAGGGCCTGGGCAGCACACATGAAGTACAGGTACAGGCCGGGGTACAGGCACACACCCAGTCGCAGGCTACACGCCAGGGTGGAGCACACGCATAGGGGTCTGGGCTGCCCAGTGGGCACAGGAGTGCAGGCACTGCCTCCAGGTACAGGTCACACGCCAGAACCGCAGGCACACTCCAGGGTCTGGGCCCACCTGCCAGGTCCTGGGCACACACTCAGGACACTGGAATACTGCCTTCAGGTCTGGGCCTGCTCCAGGGGCCTGGGCCACGCCAGTGCAAGGCCTCGGGGTGCAGGCACACCCGGGGTACAGACTGCACCTACAGGGGTCTGGGCACACAGCCGAACCTGGAGACACCAGGGTTTCAGGCACACGCCGAGGTGCAGGCCTGGAGCCGAGGATACAGACTACGCCGGGGTGCACCACACGCCGGAGGTACAGCACACGCCGGGGTACAGGCACACGCCGGGTACAGGCACACCAGGTGCAGGCACAGCCGGGGCACATGCACCCAGACTTTGCACAGGTGCAGGCACACGCCAGGTACAGGCCACGCCAGGGGTACAGGCACGCCAGGGCCTGGGCACGCCAGTGCAGGCTACGCCAGGGGTGCAGGCCGCCGGGGTCTGGGCACGCCGGGTGCAGGCACACGCCGGGGTACAAGGCACACGCCGGGCCCAGGCACCTCAAGGTACAGACCACACGCCCAGGGCAGGCTCTGGAGCACACGAACCGGGTCAGGGCTGGGGGCCTGGTTACACGCCAGGTACAGGCACCACACACATGGTACAGGCACACGCCAGGTGCAGGCACACGCCGGGTACAGGCACCGCCAGAACCACAGGCATAAGAGTGCAAGGCCTCCCAGGTGCAGGCCCAGGTCTGAGCACACACCAGGGGCTGGGCACACCAGGTGCCAGGCACACGCTGGGTTGGAGCACCTGGGGTCTGGGCCACGCCGGGCAAAAGGTCTGGGCACACGCCAAGATTCTGGAGCACACTAGGGGTGCAGGCACACGCCAGGTGCAGGCCTGCCTCAAGGTCTGGGCACCGCAGGAACAGACACACCCCAGGTGCAGACACCTCCAGGGTACAGGCACCTCAGGGCCTGGTACACGCCAGAATGCAAGCACATAAAGGGTACAGGCACACACATGATGCAGGCACACGCCAGGGTACAGTACCACGCCAGAATACAGGCACACGCCAGGTGCAGGCACACGCCAGGTCCAGGAGTACACAGGTACAAGGCACCACAGAGGCCACAGGCACACGCCGGGGTACAGGCACACGCCAGGTGCAGGCACACGCCAGGGGTACAGGCACGCCTCAGAGTCAGAGCCGGGGAGTTACAGACTGCTCAGGTCTGAGCCCATAGAGTAGGCACACCATGGAGGGACATGGGCCAGGGGTGCAGGCACTGCTCCAGGTGCAGGGCTAGGGTTCTGGAGCACACATGGGATTACAGGCACCTCCAGGGTGCAGGTACACGCGGTCAGGGGCTGGGCAGGGGGTGGAGCACGCCAGGTGGGCCACACTTGGGAGTCCTGAGCTGCCTACCAAGTGCAGGCACACGCCAGGTTACAGGTCAGGGCCGGGTGCAGGCACGCCAGGGGTGCAGGCACGCCGGGGTACAGGCACACGCCAGGTGCAGGCCTGCCAGGCCTGGAGTGCCTGCCCCAGGGTGCAGGCACACGCCAGGGGTGCAGGAGTACAGGCTGGGGTACAGGCACACGCCAGGTGCTGGGCACGCCAGGTACAGGCACACGCCAGGGGCTGGGAGCCTGAGCCAGGGGTACAGGCATGAGATTACAAAGGGCTGCAGGAACAGGCACACGCCCGGGGTCTGGAGTGCAGAAGGGTACAAACACACAGGGGTACAGGCACACGCCAGGGTGCAGTACAGGCTGGGGTGCAGGCACACGCCAGGGCACAGGACCAGGGTGCAGGGTGCAGGCCCACAGTGCAGGTACAGGCACAGGCCAGGAGCACACACACAGGGGTGCAGGTACAGGCCAGGTGCAGGCACACGCCAGTGCGGGTACACGCAGGGGGACAGGTACAGACCAGGTGCAGGTGCAGACCGGGGTGCAGGTAGAAAAGTCAAGTACAGGTACAGACCGGGGTACATGCATACAGGCCAGGACTGGGTAGATGCTGGGGTACAAAGAAGAAAGTCGGGTACAGATAGAAAGTCAGAGGTACAAGTAAAAGGAAAGGAGTACAGGCTTTGCCAGTACAGGTACAGGCCGGGGTACAGGCACGCCAGGGACAAGGTACCAGGCCAGGGGTGCAAATTACAAGCCCAGGGGAACAGGTACAGGCCAGGTACAGGTACAGGCGGGGTACAGGTACAGGCTGGGGAGGTACAGGCACGCCGGGAACAGGTACAGGCCGGGGTACAGGTACACGCCGAGGAACAGGTACAGGCCGGGAGTCTGGGTACAGGTCAGGGTACAGGTACAGGCCAGGGGTACAGGCACACACACTTGAGGGAACAGGTACAGGCCAGGGGTACAGATACAGGTCAGGTACAGGCACACGCCGGGGTACAGGTACAGGCCGGAGTACAGGTGCAGCCGGGTACAGGCGCCGGGGTGGAGTACAGGCCGGAGTACCAGGTACAGGCCAGGGGTGCCGGAGTACAGGCCAGGGTACAGGTACAGGCCAGGGTACAGGCACACGCCGGGGTACAGGTACAGGCCAGGTGCAGGTGCAGGCCGGGGTACAGGTACAGACCGGGGTGCAGGCACACGCCCGGGGAACAGGTACAGGCAGGGTACAGTCGGAGTCAGGTTACAGGCACACTCCCAGGGTACAATTACAGGGCCAGATACAGGTACAGGATACAGTGGAGCACACTCAGGGCAGAATTACAGGCCAGATACAGGTACAGGCAGGGGTGCAGGTACCGAGCCGGGGCACAGGTACAGGCCAGGGTGCACAGGCACCGCAGGGGTACAGGTACAGGCCGGGGTACAGAGTACAGGCCGGGGTGCAGGTACAGGCCAGGGGTGCAGGCTACCTCCCGGGGTACAGGTACAGGCCAGATTAAGATACAGGCCGGGGTACAGGCTGGGCCAGGTACAGGTGCACAGATCCAGGGGTACAATTACAGACCGGGGCATGGAGGCACACCCAGGTGCAGGTACAGGGGCCGGGGAATGGGGTACACTCCAGGGTACAGGCACAGAAGCCGGAGTCAGGAGTGCAGGCCAGGTGCAGAGTCACAGACCAGGTACAGGAGTACAGATCAGGGTCTGGGTACAGGCCAGGGGGTGCAGGCAAGACCAGAGGTACAGGTACAGGCCAGGTACAGGTCAGGCAGGGTACAGGCACGCCGGGGTACAGGTACAGGCCGGGGTACAGGCCACGCCAGGGGTACAGGTCAGAGCCAGGTGCAGGTACAGGCCGGGTACAGGTTCTGGAGCCGGGGTGCAGGCACACGCCAGGTACAGGTACAGGCCAGGGTACAGGCACACGCCGGGGTGCAGGTACAGGCCGGGGTGCAGGTGCAGGCCAGGGGTACAGGTACAGGCCGGGGTACAGGTACAGGAATCGGGGTACAGGTACAGGCCGGGTCTGCGGACTGCCGGAATCTGGAGTACAGGCTGGGGTCAGGTGCACATGGGGGCAGGGCACAGGCCGGGTGCAGGTGCAGGCCGGGGTACAGGTGCAGGCCAGGTGCAGGTGCCGCCGGGGGGACAGAGCCTCGGGGTGCACAGGCTGAGCCAGGAGTACAGGTACAGGCCAAGAGTACAGGCACACGCGGGAGTACAGCCGAGCAGGTACAGGCCGACCGGGTACAAGTTACAGGTCGGGTACAGGTACAGGCTGGGAGTCATACGTACAGGCCAGGGTACAGGTAGATCGGGGTGCAGAAGAAGAATCAGATGAAAGAATCATACAAGTAAAGGGAGGTGGGCACACCCGGGGTACAGGTACAGGCAGGTACAGGCGCCGGGGAACAGGTGGGCCGAATTACAGGTACAGGCCGGGTGCAGGTACAGGCCAGGTACAGGTGCAGACCAGGGTACAGGCCGAGTACAGGTGGGGCTGGGTCAGGAGTGCAGACCGGGTACAGGCACACAGGAACTGGGTAGAGCCAGGGAGTACAGGTACAGGCCGGGGTACAGGCACACGCCGGGGTACAGGTACAGGCCAGGGAACAGGGGTACAACCAGGGAGTACAGGTACAGACCCTGGGTACAGGTGAAAAGTCAAGTACAGGTACAGACCGGGGTACATATACAGGCCGGGGTACAGGTAGATGCTGGGGTACAAGAAGAAAGTCAGGTACAGATAGAAAGTCAGGTACAAGTAAAGGAAGGGTACAGGCACACATAGAGGTACAGGTACAGGCCGGGTACAGGTACAGGCAGAGGTGCAGGTACAGGCCAGGGGTACAGGTACAGACAGGAGTACAGGTACAGGCCAGGAGTACAGGTGGCTCAGAGTACAGAAGAAGTCAGGTACAGATAGAGAGGTCAGGTACAAATAGGAAGGAGTACAGGCACACGCCGAGGTGCAGGTACAGGCCGGTGCAGGCACGCCGGGGAACAGGAGGCACAGGCTGGGGTACAGAGTGCAAGGCCAGGGGTGCAGGTACAGGCCAGGTCAGGTACGCCAGGGGAACAGGTACAGGCTGGGGTCAGGTACAGGCCAGGGTACAGGCACACGCCAGGTGCAGGCTGCAAGGTACAGGCCTGCACTCGGGGGTGCAGGCACCTCAGGGGTGCAGGTACAGGCCAGTGCGAAAGGTACAGGCCAAGGTACAGGCACACGTAAGGTGCAGGCACACGCCAGGGGTACAGGCACACCAGGGTACAGGCACACAGGCACACATGGGGTACAGGTACAGGCCGGGGTACAGACACATAGGGTACAGGCACGCCGGGGTACAGGCACACGCCAGGGGTACAGGCACACATAGGGGGTACAGGCACACGCCAGGTACAGGCACACGCCAGGGTACAGGCACACGCTGGGGTACAGGCACACGCCGGGTACAGGCACACATAAGTGCAGGTACAGGCTGGGGTACAGGCACACGCCAGTGCAGGCACACGCCAGGGTACAGGCACACCAGAGTGCAGGCACACATAAGGGTACAGGCACGCCAGGTACAGGCACACATGCAGGGTACAGGCACACGCCAGGGTGCAGGCACGCCAGGGGTACAGGCACGCCAGGGTACAGGCACACTGGGGTGCAGTGCAGGCCAGGGGTACAGGCACACGCCGGGGAGTGCAGGCAGCACACGCAGGGGGTACAGGCACACGCCAGGGGTACAGGCACACTCAGGGGTACAGGCACACGCCAGGGGTGCAGGCACACGCCAGGGTACAGGCACACATGGGGTACAGGCACACGCCAGGGTACAGGCACACGCCGAGAAGGGCACACGCCAGGGGTACAGGCACACGCCAGGGTACAGGCACACGCCAGGTACAGGCACACGCCAGGGGTACAGGCACACGCCAGGGTACAGGTACATCGGGGTACAGGCACACACGTACAGGCACACGCCAGGTACAGGCACACTGGGGTACAGGTACAGGCCAGGTACAGGTACACGCCAGGGGTACAGGCACACATGGGGTACAGGCACACATGAGGTGCAGGCACACACATGGGCCTGGAGCACACGCCAGGGTACAGGCACGCCAGGAGTCAGGGCTGGGCCGGAAGGTGCAGGTGCAGGCCGGGGTACAGGCACACGCCGGGGTACAGGTACAGGCCGGGGTGCAGGTACATGCTGGAGTACAGGCACACGCCAGGAGGTACAGGCACACGCCAGGTACAGGCACACGCCAGCAGGAGGTGCAGGTACAGGCCGGGGTACAGGTACAGGCTGGGGTGCAGGCACACGCCGGGGTACAGGCACACGCCGGGTACAGGCACACGCCAGGGTACAGGTACAGGCCGGGGTACAGGTACAGGCCAGGGTACAGGTACACGCCGGGGTACAGGCACAGGCCAGGGGTACAGGTACAGGCCGGGGTACAGGTACAGACTGGAATACAGGTACAGGCCAGGGCACAGGTACAGGCAGGTACAGGCACACGCCGGGGTACAGGTACAGGCCGGGGTACAGGTACAGGCCGGGGTACAGGCACACGCCGGGGTACAGGTACAGGCCAGGGTACAGGTACAGGCCGGGGTACAGGCACACGCCGGGGAACAGGTACAGGCCGGGTACAGGTACAGGCCGGGGTACAGGTAGATGCTGGGGTACAAGAAGAAAGTCAGGTACAGATAGAAGTCAGGTACAAGTAAAGGAAGGGTACAGGCACACGCCGGGAGGTACAGGTACAGGCCAGGGTACAGGCACACGCCGGGAACAGGTACAGGCTGGGGTACAGGTACAGGCCAGGGGTACAGGTACATGCTGGGGTACAGAAGAAGTCGGTACAGATAGAAAGTCAGGTACAAGTAAAGGAGGGTACAGGCACGCCGGGTACAGGTACAGGCCGGGGTAGGCACACGCCGGGAACAGGTACAGGCCGGGAGCAGGGGCAGAGCCGGGGTACAGGTACAGGCCGGGGTACAGGTGCAGGCCAGGGGTACAGGTACAGGCTGGGGTACAGGTACAGGCCAGGGGTACAGGCTGGGCTGGGGTACAGGTACAGGCCAGGTGCAGGTAGATGCTGGGGTACAGGTACAGGCCAGGTGCAGGTAGATGCTAGGGTACAAAGGAAGAAAGTCAGGTACAGATAGAAAGTCAGGTACAAGTAAGGAAGGGTACAGGCACGCCGGGGTACAGGTACAGGCCGGGGTACAGGTACACGCCGGGGAACAGGTACAGGCCGGGGTACAGGTACAGGCTGGGGGTACAGGTGGCCAGGGTACAGGTAGATGCTGGGGTACAAGAAGAAAGTCGAGGTACAGATAGAAGTCAGGTACAAGTAAAGGAAGGGTACAGGCACACGCCGGGGGTACAGGTAGGCCGGGTACAGGTACACGCCGGGGAACAGGTACAGGCTGGGGTGCAGGTACAGGCCAGGGGACAGGTACAGGCCGGGTACAGGTACAGGCCGGGGACAGGTACAGGCCGGGTACAGGTACAGGCCGGGGTACAGGTACAGGCCGGGGTACAGGTACACGCCGGGGTACAGGTACAGGCCGGAGTACAGGTACACGCCGGGGGTACAGGCTGGGGTACAGGTACAGGCCCAGGTGCAGGCACACTGGGTACAGGTACAGGCCAGGGTACAGGCTGCCCGAGGTACAGGTACAGGCCGGGGTACAGGTAGATGCTGGGGTACAAGAAGAAAGTCAGTACAGGTAGAAGTCAGGTACAAGTAAAGGAAGGGTACAGGCACACGCCAGGGTACAGGTACAGGCCGGGGTACAGGCACACGTCGGGGTGGGTACAGGCCGGTGCAGGTACAGGCCGGGGTGCAGGCACCTGCCAGGGTACAGGTACGCCGGGGTACAGGTACAGGCTGGGGTACAGGCACGCCGGGGAACAGGTACAGGCCGGGGTACAGGTACAGGCCGGGGTACAGGCACAGGCAGGTGGGTACAGGTGGGGTACAGGTACAGGCCGAGTACAGGTACAGGCCGGTGCGGTACAGAGCTGGGGTACAGGCTACGCCGGGGAACAGGTACAGGCCGGGGTACAGGTGCAGGCCGGGGTACAGGTACAGGCCGGGGTACAGGTACAGGCCGGGGTACAGGCACAGACTGGGGTACAGGCACGCCGGGGAACAGGTACAGGCCGGGGTACAGGTACAGGCCAGGTACAGGTACAGGCTGGGGTACAGGCACACGCCGGGGTAGGTACAGGCCGGGTGCAGGCACACGCGGGAACAGGTACAGGCCGGGGTACAGGCCGGGGTACAGGTACAGGCCGGGGTACAGGCACAGGCCGGGTACAGGTACAGGCTGGGGTACAGGCACACGCGGGAACAGGTACAGGCCGGGGTACAGGTACAGGCCGGGGTACAGGGGCCGGGGTACAGGTACAAGCCGGGGAAGGGTACAGGCCGGGTACAGGTACAGGTCGGGGTACAGGTACAGGCTGGGGTGCAGGTACAGGCCGGGGTACAGGAGGTGAATGCTGGGTACAAGAAGAAGTCGGGTACAGATAGAAGTCAGGTACAAGTAAAGGAAGGGTACAGGCACGCCAGGGGTACAGGTACAGGCCGGGGTGCAGGTACACGCCGGGGGAACAGGTACAGGCCGGGGTACAGGTACAGGCCGGGGTGGAGGTAGAGCTGGGGTACAAGGAAGAAAGTCTGGGTACAGATAGAAAGTCAGGTGCCAAGTAAAGGAAGGGTACAGGCACAGGCCGGGGTACAGGTACAGGCCGGGGTACAGGCACACGCCGGGTACAGGTACAGGCCGGGGTACAGGCACACGCCGGGGTACAGGTACAGGCCGGGGTACAGGTACAGGCCGGGGTACAGGCACAGGCCGGGGTACAGGCACGCCGGGGTACAGGTACAGGCCGGGGTACAGGCACGCCGGGGAACAGGTACAGGCGCAGGGTACAGGTACAGGCCGGGGTACAGGTACAGGCCGGTGCAGGTACGCCGGGGTACAGGTACAGGCCGGGGTACAGGCACACGCCGGGTACAGGTACAGGCCGGGGTACAGGTACAGGCCGGGGTACAGGCTGGGCCGGGGTACAGGCACACGCCGGGGTAGGTACAGGCCGGGGTACAGGTACACGCCAGGGCAGGTACAGGCTGGGGTACAGGTACAGGCCGGGGTACAGGTACAGGCCGGGGTACAGGTAGATCTGGGGTACAAGAAGAAAGTCAGGCCGAGATGAAGTCGAAGTAAAGGAAGGGTACAGGCACACGCCGGGGTACAGGTACAGGCCAGGTGAGCACACGCCGGGGAACAGGTACAGGCTGGGGCAGGTACAGGCCAGGGTACAGGCACACATGGGGCCTGGGTACAGGCCAGATACCAGGTACACGCCGGACAGGTACAGGCTGGGGGTACAGGTACAGGCCGGGTACAGGCACACGCCGGGCGGGGGCGGGTACAGGCCGGGGTACAGGTACAGGCCGGTACAGGTACACGCCGGGGAACAGGTACAGGCTGGGGTACAGGTACAGGCCAGGTGCAGGCACACGCCGGGGTACAGGTACAGGCCGGGGTACAGGTACACGCCGGGAACAGGTACAGGCTGGGGTACAGGTACAGGCCGGGGTACAGGCACAGGCCGGGGTACAGGCACAGCCGGGGAGTACAAGGTGCCGGGCCGGTGGGTACAGGCCGGGGTACAGGTACAGGCCGGGGTACAGGTACAGGCCGGGGTACAGGTGAGCCGGGGAGGTACGACCGGGGTACAGGTACACGCCGGGGAACAGGTACGAGCCGGGTGGGTACAGGCCGGGGTGAGGTACAGGCCGGGGTACAGGCACGCCAGGAGACAGGTACAGCCGGGGTACAGGTACAGGCGAGGTGCAGGTGGTGGGGTACAGGTACAGGCCGGGGTACAGGTACAGGCCGGGGTACAGGCCTGAGCCGGGGTACAGGTACAGGCCGGGGTGCAGGTACACAGGCCGGGGTGCGGTACAGGCCGGGGTACAGGTAGGCCGGGTGCAGGTACAGGCCGGGGTACAGGCACGCGGGAACAGGTACAGGCCGGGGTGCAGGTACAGGCCGGGGTACAGGTAAGAGGCCGGGGTACAGGTAGAGGCCGGGGTACAGGCACAGGCCGGGGTACAGGTACAGGCCGGGGTGCAGGTACAGGCCGGGGTACAGGTACAGGCCGGGGTACAGGCACACGCCGGGGTACAGGTACAGGCCGGGGTACAGGCACGCCGGGGTACAGGTACAAGCCGGGGTACAGGCACGCCGGGGAACAGGTACAGGCCGGGGTACAGGTACAGGCCGGGTGCAGGTACAGGCTGGGGTACAGGTACAGGCTGGGGTACAGGTACAGGCCGGGGTACAGGTACAGGCCGAACAGGTACAGGCCGGGGTGCAGGTACGGGCCGGGGTACAGGTACAGGCCGGGTACAGGTACAGGCCGGGGTACAGGTACAGGCTGGGGTACAGGCAGAGGTCGAGGCACAGGACAGGCCGGGGTACAGGTACAGGCGGGGTACAGGTACAGGCCGGGGTACAGGTACAGGCCGGGGTACAGGTAGAGGTCGGCACAGGTACAGGTCGGGGGCACAGGTACAGGCCGGGGCACAGGTAGAGGCGAGGGTACAGGTACAGGCCGGGGTACAGGTACAGGCCGGGCAGTACAGGCCGGGGCACAGGTACAGGCTGCACAGGTACAGGCCGGGGCACAGGTACAGGCCGGGGTACAGGTACAGGCCGGGGTACAGGCACAGGTCGGGGTACAGGTACAGGCCGGGGTACAGGCACAGGCCTGGGGTACAGGTACAGGCCGGGGTACAGGTACAGGTCGGGGCATGCACAGGTCGAGTGGGACAGGTAGAGGCACAGGTGCACAGGCCGGGGTACAGGTACAGGTCGGGGTACAGGCAGAGGTCGGGGCACAGGAGAGGTCGGGTACAGGTAGAGCATGGGGTACAGGTACAGGTCGGGGGCACAGGGGTAGGAGGTACAGGCAGGTGCTGGGGTACAGGCACAGGCCGGGGTACAGGTACAGGCTGGGGTACAGGTACAGGCTGGGGGTACAGGTTGGGCACAGGCACAGGCCGGGGTACAGGTACAGGCTGGGGTACAGGTACAGGTTGGGGTACAGGTACAGGCTGGGGTACAGGTACAGGCCGGGGTACAGGTACAGGCTGGGGGTACAGGTACAGGCCAGGTACAGGTACAGGCCTGGTACAGGGACAGGCTGGGGCACAGATACAGGCCGGGTACAGGTAGAGGCTGGGGCACAGGTACAGGCCGGGTACAGGTACAGGCCGGGGTACAGGTACAGGTTGGGGGTACAGGTACAGGCCGGGGTACAGGTACAGGTTGGGGTACAGGCACAGGTTGGGGTACAAGCACAGGCTGGGGTACAGGTACAGGCCGGGGTACAGGTACAGGCCGGGGTACAGGTACAGGCCGGGGGTACAGGTACAGGCTGGGGTACAAGTACAGGCTGGGGTACAGGCATGGAGTACAGGTACAGGCCGGGGTACAGGTACAGGCCGGGGTACAGGTACAGGCCGGGGTACAGGTACAGGCCGGGGTACAGGTACAGGCTGGGGTACAGGTACAGGCTGGGGTACAGGTACAGGCTGGGGTACAGGTACAGGCTGGGGTACAGGTACAGGCTGGGGTACAGAGTCAGCACAGGTACAGGCCGGGGTACATACAGGCCGGGGTACAGGTACAGGCCGGGGTACAGGTAGATGCTGGGGTACAAGAAGTCGGTACAGATAGAAGCCAGGGTACAAGTAAGGCCGGGGTACAGGCACACGCCGGGGAACAGGTACAGGCGGTACAGGTACAGGCCGGAGAACAGGTACAGGCCGGAGAACAGGTACAGAACCGGGGTACAAGTGCAGGCTGGGGTACAAGGGGTCGTATCTGCAGGGACCGAAATTTAATCATGTTTATTGGACGGGAAAATTAATTAAACGGTTGACTGATGTACTGAACACTGGAGTTATGGTCACCTCCTGCTTCAGTCTCTGCTCTCTGTGTGTTAATACTGTGTGAAGAAGATGTACTGAACACTGGAGTTATGGTCACCTCCTGCTTCAGTCTCTCTCTCTGTGTTAATACTGTGTAAGAAGATGTACTGAACACTGGAGTTATGGTCACCTCCTGCTTCAGTCTCCTGCTCTGTGTTAATACTTGTAAGAAGATGACGAACACTGGAGTTATGGCCTCCTGCTTCAGTCTCTGCTTGTGTTAATACTGTAAGAAGATGTACGAACACTGGAGTATCACCTCTCAGTCTCTGCTCTGTGTTAATACTGAAGAAGATGTACTGAACACTGAGTTATGGTCACCCCTGCTCAGTCTCTGCTCTCTGTGTGTTAATACTGTGTGAAGAAGATGTACTGAACACTGGAGTTATGGTCACCTCCTGCTTCAGTCTCTGCTCTCTGTGTGTTAATACTGTGTAAAGAAGATGTACTGAACACTGGAGTTATGGTCACCTCCTGCTTCAGTCTCTGCTCTCTGTGTGTTAATACTGTAAAGAAGATGTACTGAACACTGGAGTTATGGTCACCTCCTGCTTCAGCTCTGCTCTCTGTGTGTTAATACTGTGTAAAGAAGATGTACTGAACACTGGAGTTATGGTCACCTCCTGCTTCAGTCTCTGCTCTCTGTGTGTTAATACTGTGTAAAGAAGATGTACTGAACACTGGAGTTATGGTCACCTCCTGCTTCAGTCTCTGCCTCTGTGTGTTAATACTGTGTAAAGAAGATGTACTGAACACTGGAGTTATGGTCACCTCCTGCTTCAGTCTCTGCTCTCTGTGTTAATACTGTGTAAAGAAGATGTACTGAACACTGGAGTTATGGTCACCTCCTGCTTCAGTCTCTGCTCTCTGTGTGTTAATACTGTGTAAAGAAGATGTACTGAACACTGGAGTTATGGTCACCTCCTGCTTCAGTCTCTGCCTCTGTGTTAATACTGTGTAAAGAAGATGTACTGAACACTGGAGTATGGTCACCTCCTGCTTCAGTCTCTGCCTCTGTGTGTTAATACTGTGTAAAGAAGATGTACTGAACACTGGAGTTATGGTCACCTCCTGCTTCAGTCTCTGCCTCTGTGTGTTAATACTGTGAAGAAGATGTACTGAACACTGGAGTTATGGTCACCTCCTGCTTCAGCTCTGCTCTCTGTGTGTTAATACTGTGTGAAGAAGATGTACTGAACACTGGAGTTATGGTCACCTCCTGCTTCAGTCTCTGCTCTGTGTGTTAATACTGTGTGAAGAAGATGTACTGAACACTGGAGTTATGGTCACCTCCTGCTTCAGTCTCTGCTCTCTGTGTGTTAATACTGTGTGAAGAAGATGTACTGAACACTGGAGTTGGTCACCTCCTGCTTCAGTCTCTGCTCTCTGTGTTAATACTGTGTGAAGAAGATGTACTGAACACTGGAGTTATGGTCACCTCCTGCTTCAGTCTCTGCTCGTGTTAATACTGTGTGAAGAAGATACTGAACACTGGAGTTATAGTCACCCCTGCTTCAGTCTCTGCTCTCTGTGTGTACTGTGTGTGAAGAAGATGTACTGAACACTGGAGTTATATGGTCACCCTACTTCAGTCTCTTGCTCTCTGTGTGTTAATACTGTGTGAAAGAGGTGTACTGAACACTGGAGTTATGGTCACCTCCTGCTTCAGTCTCTGCTCTCTGTGTGTTAATACTGTGTAAAGAAGATGTACTGAACACTGAGTTATGGTCACCTCCTGCTTCCAGTCTCTGCTCTCTGTGTGTGTGTACTGTGTGAAAATAGTTGTTGTTTTTATACTGTGTAAAAAAGAAATAGTTGTTGTTTTATACTGTGTGAAGAAATAGTTGTTGTTTTTTATAATGTGTAAAAAATAGTTGTTTTATACTGTGTAAAAGAAATAGTTGTTTTTTATACTGTTGTAAAAAGAAATAGTTGTTGTTTTATAATAATGTAAAGAAATAGTTGTGTTAATACTGTGTGAAGAAATAGTTGTTGTTTTTATACTGTGTAAAGAAATAGTTGTTGTTTTTATACTGTGTAAAGAAATAGTTGTTGTTTTTATACTGTGTAAAGAAATAGTTGTTGTTTTTATACTGTGTAAAGAAATAGTTGTTGTTTTTATACTGTGTAAAGAAATAGTAGTTGTTTTTATACTGTGTAAAGAAATAGTTGTTGTTTTTATACTGTGTAAAGAAATAGTTGTTGTTTTTATACTGTGTAAAGAAATAGTTGTTGTTTTTATACTGTGTAAAGAAATAGTTGTTGTTTTTATACTGTGTAAAGAAATAGTTGTTGTTTGTATACTGTGTAAAGAAATAGTTGTTGTTTTTATACTGTGTAAAGAAATAGTTGTTGTTTGTATACTGTGTAAAGAAATAGTTGTTGTTTTTATACTGTGTAAAGAAATAGTTGTTGTTTGTATACTGTGTAAAGAAATAGTTGTTTTTATAATGTGTAAAGAAATAATTGTTTTTTGTAATAATGTGTAAAGAAATAGTTGTTGTTTTGTATTAATGTGCGAAGAAATAGTTGCTGTTTTTATTCTGTGTAAAGAAATAGTTGTTGTTTTTATACTGTGTGAAGAAATAGTTGTTGTTTTTGTAATAATGTGTAAAGAAATAGTTGTTGTTTTTATACTGTGTAAAAAAATAGTTGTTGTTTTTATAATGTGTAAAGAAATAGTTGTTGTTTTATTACTGTGTGAAGAATAGTTGTTGTTTTTATACTGTGTGAAGAAATAGTTGTTGTTTTGTATTAATGTGTGAAGAAATAGTTGTTGTTTTTATACTGTGTAAATAATAGTTGTTGTTTTTATACTGTGTAAAGAAATAGTTGTTGTTTTTATACTGTGTAAAGAAATAGTTGTTGTTTTTATACTGTGTAAAGAAATAGTTGTTGTTTTTATACTGTGTAAAGAAATAGTTGTTGTTTTTATACTGTGTAAAGAAATAGTTGTTGTTTTTATACTGTGTAAAGAAATAGTTGTTTTTATACTGTGTAAAGAAATAGTTGTTTTTATACTGTGTAAAGAAATAGTTGTTTTTATACTGCGTAAAGAAATAGTTGTTGTTTTTATACTGTGTAAAAAAATAGTTGTTGTTTTTATAATGTGTAAAGAAATAATTGTTTTTTGTAATAATGTGTAAAGAAATAGTTGTTGTTTTTATACTGTGTAAAGAAATAGTTGTTGTTTTTATACTGTGTAAAGAAATAGTTGTTTTTTTATATTGTGTAAAGAAATAGTTGTTGTTTTTATACTGTGTAAAAAAATAGTTGTTTTTATAATGTGTAAAGAAATAGTTGTTGTTTTTATACTGTGTAAGGAAATAGTTGTTGTTTTTATACTGTGTAAAGAAATAGTTGTTTTTATACTGCGTAAAGAAATAGTTGTTGTTTTTATACTGTGTAAAAAAATAGTTGTTGTTTTTATACTGTGTAAAGAAATAATTGTTTTTTGTAATAATGTGTAAAGAAATAGTTGTTGTTTTTTGTAATAATGTGTGAAGAAATAATTTTTGTTTTTGTAATATTGTGTGAAGAAATAGTTGTTGTTTTGTATTAATGTGCGAAGAAATAGTTGTTGTTTTTATTCTGTGTAAAGAAATAGTTGTTGTTTTTATACTGCGTGAAGAAATAGATGTTGTTTTGTATTAATGTGTGAAGAAATAGTTGTTGTTTTTATACTGTGCAAAGAAATAGTTGTTTTTATACTGCGTAAAGAAATAGTTGTTGTTTTTATACTGTGTAAAGAAATAGTTGTTTTTATACTGCGTAAAGAAATAGTTGTTTTTATACTGTGTAAAAAAATAGTTGTTGTTTTTATAATGTGTAAAGAAATAGTTGTTGTTTTTATACTGTGTAAAGAAATAATTGTTTTTTGTAATAATGTGTAAAGAAATAGTTGTTGTTTTTTGTAATAATGTGTGAAGAAATAATTTTTGTTTTTGTAATATTGTGTGAAGAAATAGTTGTTGTTTTGTATTAATGTGCGAAGAAATAGTTGTTGTTTTTATTCTGTGTAAAGAAATAGTTGTTGTTTTTATACTGCGTGAAGAAATAGATGTTGTTTTGTATTAATGTGTGAAGAAATAGTTGTTGTTTTTATACTGTGTGAAGAAATAGTTGTTGTTTTCTTACTGTGTGAAGAATAGTTGTTGTTTTTATACTGTGTAAAAAAATAGTTGTTGTTTTTATAATGTGTAAAGAAATAATTGTTTTTTGTAATAATGTGTAAAGAAATAGTTGTTTTTTGTAATAATGTGTGAAGAAATAATTTTTGTTTTTGTAATATTGTGTAAAGAAATAGTTGTTGTTTTTATACTGCGTGAAGAAATAGATGTTGTTTTGTATTAATGTGTGAAGAAATAGTTGTTGTTTTTATACGTGTGAAGAAATAGTTGTTGTTTTTATACTGTGTGAAGAAATAGTTGTTGTTTTTGAAATAATGTGTAAAGAAATAGTTGTTGTTTTTATTCTGTGTAAAGAAATAGTTGTTGTTTTTATTCTGTGTGAAGAAATAGTTGTTGTTTTTATACTGTGTGAAGAAATAGTTGTTGTTTTATTACTGTGTGAAGAATAGTTGTTGTTTTTGAAATAATGTGTAAAGAAATAGTTGTTGTTTTTATTCTGTGTAAAGAAATAGTTGTTGTTTTTATTCTGTGTGAAGAAATAGTTGTTGTTTTTATACTGTGTAAAGAAATAGTTGTTGTTTTTATACTGTGTAAATAATAGTTGTTGTTTTTATACTGTGTAAAGAAATAGTTGTTGTTTTTATACTGTGTAAAGAAATAGTTGTTGTTTTTATACTGTGTAAAGAAATAGTTGTTGTTTTTATACTGTGTAAAGAAATAGTTGTTGTTTTTATACTGTGTAAAGAAATAGTTGTTGTTTTTATACTGTGTAAAGAAATAGTTGTTTTTATACTGTGTAAAGAAATAGTTGTTTTTATACTGTGTAAAGAAATAGTTGTTTTTATACTGCGTAAAGAAATAGTTGTTGTTTTTATACTGTGTAAAAAAATAGTTGTTGTTTTTATAATGTGTAAAGAAATAATTGTTTTTTGTAATAATGTGTAAAGAAATAGTTGTTGTTTTTATACTGTGTAAAGAAATAGTTGTTGTTTTTATACTGTGTAAAGAAATAGTTGTTTTTTTATATTGTGTAATAATGTGTGAAGAAATAGTTGTTGTTTTATATTAATGTGTGTAGAAATAGTTGTTGTTTGTATTAATGTGTAGAAATAGTTAAGGTTTTATTACTACTGCAGATCGCAAAGTAGTTTCCGAGATTCTCAGCGTGACACACACACACACAAACAAACGCACACACAGACATATATATATATTGATTAATATCTACCTCTTATGTATACATTAATATCTACCTCTCATGTATACATTAATATCTACCTCTTATGTATACATTAATATCTACCTCTCATGTATACATTAATATCTACCTCTCATGTATACATTAATATCTACCTCTTATGTATACATTAATATCTACCTCTCATGTATACATTAATATCTACCTCTCATGTATACATTAATATCTACCTCTTATGTATACATTAATATCTACCTCTCATGTATACATTAATATCTACCTCTCATGTATACATTAATATCTACCTCTCATGTATACATTAATATCTACCTCTCATGTATACATTAATATCTACCTCTCATGTATACATTAATATCTACCTCTCATGTATACATTAATATCTACCTCTCATGTATACATTAATATCTACCTCTCATGTATACATTAATATCTACCTCTCATGTATACATTAATATCTACCTCTCATGTATACATTAATATCTACCTCTCATGTATACATTAATATCTACCTTTCATGTATACATTAATATCTACCTCTTATGTATACATGAATATCTACCTTTCATGTATACATTAATATCTACCTCTCATGTATACATTAATATTTACCTCTTATGTATACATTAATATCTACCTCTCATGTATACATTAATATCTACCTTTCATGTATACATTAATATCTACCTTTCATGTATACATTAATATCTACCTCTCATGTATACATTAATATCTACCTCTCATGTATACATTAATATCTACCTCTTATGTATACATTAATATCTACCTCTTATGTATACATTAATATCTACCTCTCATGTATACATTAATATCTACCTCTTATGTATACATTAATATCTACCTCTTATGTATACATTAATATCTACCTCTCATGTATACATTAATATCTACCTTTCATGTATACATTAATATCTACCTCTTATGTATACATTAATATCTACCTCTTATGTATACATTAATATCTACCTCTTATGTATACATTATTCACCTCATGCATACATTTCAATATCTACCTCTATGTATACATTAATATTCACCTCATGTATACACACATCTACCTCTCATGCATACATTAACATCTACCTCCTCATGTATATGATTAACATCTACCTCATGTATACATTAATATACTCCACCTCATGTATACATTAATATCTACCTCATGTATACATTTCAATATTCACCTCTCATGCATACATTAATATCTACCTCCCATGCATACTAACATTCACCCTCATGCATACATTAATATCTACCTCTCATGTATACATTAATATCTACCTCTCATGTATACATTAATATCTACCTCTCATGTATACATTAATATCTACCTCTTATGTATACATTAATATCTACCTCTTATGTATACATTAATATCTACCTCTTATGTATACATTCATATCTACCTCTCATGTATACATTAATATCTACCTCCCCAAAACATATGTTCCCCAGAGTCGTATAAATAACTCAGAACCATTGTTAAGCTTCATTGTTAAGCTTCAATGTTAAGCTTCAATGTTAAGCTTCAATGTTAAGCCTTAATGTTAAGTTTCAAATACACCAAAAGAAAAACTGGAGCATTATATCACCGCGTTGAGGAGCTCAGTGAGGTGTTGGTAACGTGTCGGTTTGGTTCATAGAGATGTAGTTTTTTTTTCCTTTCTCTATGCACACAAAGTATATTTCTCAGTATATTTCTCAGTATATTTCTCAGTATATTTCTCAGTATATGTCTCAGTATATGTCTCAGTATATGTCTCAGTATATTTCTCAGCATATTTCTCAGTATATGTCTCAGCATATTTCTCAGTATATTTCTCAGTATATTTCTCAGTTCAGTCAAATGTTGTATGGTTCAATGATATCCTAGAACTGTGTATATGTGTGTGTTGTGCTGTTCCAAGTATCATAACACACCCGCCCAGTCATGTTGGGAGTCAGTTGAGAGTGGCGTCTACAGTGTGAACGAGTGGTCAGTCAATGAGAGAGAGAGAGAGGCCACATATGGGTGGTGCCGCCTCAGTTATACACACACCACAGCACCACGAATCTTCACAGTACAACAAACTCACTTTCCTTATGTTAAAACTCACAAAATCTTCGTCCAGTCCCCTTCACTAGTGGGTTTACAGGGGCTCGTCAGGTTTCGTGCAGTGTGGCAACTTTGTGTTAGTTTACATTCGACTGAAGGAAACTCGCAATATTAAACATATGGAATATATTAAAAACAAGATTAAAACAAATATGTAATGTTTATATACGAGTCCCTGTAAACGCACTAATGAAGGGGACTGTACTTAAACCTTCATCTTTTTACTTGACTCTTAAGAAAATACCTGAAGGGGGGGGGGGGAGGTCTTGGTGTAATCTTGAAGCCATTTTATATACGAACAGGTAATTACGTTCTCACATCTCCATTTCAAGGATAATTAGTAAGTGGGGGAAACCTTTTAGAACCCATCACCACGTCGTAGACCAAGAGAGTCACATATAACCTACATATTATAGGGAGGAGGGATGACTAAAGAACCTGGAGCCACAACCTTATGCTATGACGAATTTAATTTCCTATGACTTCAACCCGAATTTTAATCATATCAGCCAGGGTGGAGATCAGTAAGCTTCCTATAGAATATGTCTTGAGGTGTGAGGCAAGACGGCGCTCAATACCTAAAGAGCTAATGACTTTTATGTGACAAGATTAACCCCCTTCACCCTACCCACCCTCCAACCCACCCACCCACCCTCCCACCCTCCAACCTACCCACCCACCCTCCAACCCACCTACCTACCCAGCCAACCTTCTTTAGCCCAGTACAAATTAATTTCCTCTTAATTCACTCATGTCTAAAAACCACCGATAAATTCCTCTCTCTACTTTTTCATTTTGTATTTATCTAACCTTAGGCAGTAGGGGGTGATTGGGGAGGTAGAGTAGGGGGTGATTAGGGAGGTAGAGTGGGGGAGGAGAGGAGGAAGGGGTGATTGGGGAGGTAGTAGGGGGTGATTGGGGAGGTAGAGTGGGGGTGATTGGGGAGGGAGGAGAGTGAGGGGTGATTGGAGGAGAGTAGGGGTGATTGGGAGGCAGAGGGTGATTAGGAGGTGAGTAGGGGTGATTGGGGAGGTAGAGTAGGGGTGATTGGGAGGGGGTGAGGTAGGAGGGGTGATTGGGGAGGTAGAGTGGGGGGTGATTGGGGAGGTAGAGTGGGGGGTGATTGGGGAGGTAGAGTGGGGGTGATTGGGGGGTAGAGGAGGGGTGATTGGGGGAGGTAGAGTGGGGTGATTGAGGTTGGGGGTGATTGGGGAGGTAGAGTGGGGAGGTGATTGGGGGTGATTGGGGGGTAGGGGGAGGTGGGGGTGATTGGGAGGTAGAGTGGGGGTGATTGGGGAGGTAGAGTGAGGGGTGATTGGGGGATTGGGGAGGTAGAGATTGGGAGGTAGTGATTGGGGAGGTAGAGTGAGGGGTGATTGGGAGGTAGAGTGAGATTGGGGAGGTGGGGGGGTGATTGGGGAGGTAGAGTGAGGGGTGATTTGGGAGGTAGAGTGGGGTGATTGGGGAGGTAGAGTGAGGGGTGATTGGGGAGGTGGGGGGTGATTGGGAGGTAGAGTGGGGGTGATTGGGAGGTAGAGTGGGGGATTGGGGAGGTTGGGGATTAAGAGTAGGTGAGGGGTGGGGGGAGGTAGAGTGGGGGTGATTGGAGGTAGGTAGGGGTTGGGTGAGGTAGAGTGGGGGGTAGAGTGGGGGTGATTGGGAGGTAGAGTGGGGGTGATTGGGGGAGGTAGAGTGGGGTGATTGGGGGAGGTAGAGTGGGGGTGATTGGGGAGGTAGAGTAGGGGGGTGATTGGGAGGTTGGTGAGGGGGAGGTGATTGGGGAGGTAGAGTTGGGGGTGATTGGGGGGTGATATGGGAGTGGGGTGATTGGGGAGTAGAGTGGGGGTGATTGGGGAGGTAGAGTGGGGGTGATTGGGGGAGGTAGAGTGGGGGTGAGAGTGGGGGTGATTGGGAGGAGGGAGGGGGTGATTGGGGAGGTAGAGTGGGGTGATTGGGGGAGGTAGGGGTGATTGGGGAGGTAGAGGGGAGAGGGGGGGATAGGGGAGGTAGAGGGTGATTGGGGGAGGTAGAGTGAGGTGATTGGGGAGGCAGAGTGGGGGGGTGATTGGGGAGGTAGAGTGGGTGATTGAGGGGTGGGGGGGTGATTGAGGAGTAGTGGGGGGTGATTGGGGGAGGTAGAGTGAGGGATTGGTGAGTGTGATTGGGAGGTAGAGTGGGGGGAGGGAGAGAGAGGGGTGATTGGGGAGGTAGAGTGAGGGTGATTGGGGAGGTAGAGTGGGGGGTTGAACAGGCTCGTTGAACAGGCTTTGTGTGAAATATAACAGAGTCTACGACTGCTTTTAGTATCCTGGTGGTCCAGCGGTTAGCGTTCCCCTGTCACAGTCATGGGCTCGTGGGCCGTGGGTTCGAATCCTGGCGGATTGAGGTGTTGATTGTGTATATATATATATATATATATTTTTTTTTCAATTTCGTCACATAATAAAATGTTTGGACAGGCACACAAACACACACACACACTCACCAAATTAAAACACATTGCTAAACACTCCCAGTCATTGGGTCATTATAAAAGGTCACTGGGTCATTTAGGTGACCTCATTACTAAAGGTCAGATGTCAGGGGTCAATAATTATTTGTTGATATCATTATTTCCGAGGAGACCTATAAAGCCTCCCACTCCCCCTTGTTGGGGTAGAGATGTAGTGTTTTAAGGGGTTAAGTTCCTGACCCCTTAGCACCGATAGGTAATAGACACGATAGGAAGAGTTGGAGACGATAGGAGAGACGGAGGCGATAGGATGAGTGGTGATAAGATGAGGAGGTGATAAGATGAGGTGGTGATAAGATGAGGAGGTAATAAGATGAGGTGGTGATAAGATGATGGAGGTGGTGATAAGATGATGATGAGATGAGGAGGTGATGATGAGAGGATAAGATGAGGGTGATAAGATGAGGTGGGGATAAGATGAGGTGATAAGATGAGGAGATGATGTGAGGAGGTGATAAGATGAGGAGGTGATAAGATGAGGGTGAGGAGGTGAGGATGAAGATGATGGATGGATGAGGTGGTGATAAGATGAGGGGTGATAAGATGAGGTGATAAGATGAGGAGGTGATAGGATGATGATGATGAGGTGATATGAGTGATGAAGGTGATGAAGATGGTGATAAGATGAGAGGTGAGGTGATGAGTGGTGATAAGATGAGGAGGTGGAGATGTGGTGATTGAGGGTGATGAGGTGATGAGGTGGTGATAAGATGATGAAAGGTAGATGAGGTGATATGATGATAGGAGGCAATAGGAAGTGAAGGCGATGATAGGAAGAGACAGGGGTGATAGGAGGCGATAGGCAACAAACAAAAGAATTCCAGAAGCCAACGATGGTTAGGTCAGGTCGGGTGTGATTGGCAGTTCCTTAACGACCCAATTGACTACCTGTCACTACTGCCTGTCTACGGCCCTCCTCCTCCTCACTCTTCCACCCGAATCCTTATCCTTGGCTATCCTTGGCTATCCTCACCTTGGCTATCCTCACCTTGGCTATCCTCACCTTGGCATCATCTCACCTTGGCTATCCTCACCTTGGCTATCATCACCTTGGCTATCTCACTGGCTATCATATCCATAGCTGTATCATCACCTTGGCTATCCTCACCTTGGCTATCCTCACTCTATCATCACCTTGGCTATCCCTTGGCCTATCCTTTGGCTATCATCACTTGGCTATCCTCTCCTTGGCTATCATATCCTTGGCTATCATCACCTTGGCTATCCTCACCCTTGGCTATCCTCACCTTGGCTATCCTCACCTTGGTTATCCTCACCTTGGCTATCTCTCTATCCTTGGCTATCCTCACCTTGGCTATCCTCCCCACCTTGGCTCTCCTCACCTTGGGTATCATCACCTTGGCTATCCTCACCCCTTGGCTATCATATCCTTGGCTATCCTCACCTTGGCTATCCTCACCTTGGCTATCCTCACCTTGGCTATCCTCTCCTATCTATCCTCACCTTGGCTATCATCACCTTGCTATCATCACCTTGGCTATCATCACCTTGGCTATCACCTTGGCTATCCTCACCTTGGCTATCCCTCTATTCCTCACTCTTCCTCACCCGGACTATCCTTGCCTTGGCTATCCTCACCTTGGCTATCATCACCTTGGCTATCCTCACCATGGCTATCATCACCTTGGTTATCATCACCTTGGCTATCCTCTCCTTGGCTATCATCACCTTGGCTATCCTCACCATGGCTATCATCACCTTGGTTATCATCACCTTGGCTATCCTCTCCTTGGCTATCATCACCTTGGCTATCCTCACCATGGTTTACTCATCACCTTTGGCCATCCTCATTCCTATACTATATCCTTGGCTATCATCACTCCTTGGCTATCCTCAACTTGGCTATCCTCAATTTTGGCCATCATCCCCACATCCTCCTTGGCCATCATATCCCTTGGCTATCCTCACCTTGGCTATCCTCACCTTGGCTATCCTCACCTTGGCTATCATCACCTTGGCTATCCTCACCTTGGCTATCATCACCTTGGCTATCCTCACCTTGGCTATCCTCACGTGGCTATCATATCCTTGGATATCATCACTTGGCTATCATCACCTTGGCTATCATCACCTTAGCTATCATCACCTTGGCTATCCCCTCACCTTGGCTATCATCACCTTGGCTATCCTCACCTTGGCTATCATCACCTTGGCTATCCTCACCTTGGCTATCCTCACCTTGGCTATCCTCACCTTGGCTATCCTCACCTTGGCTATCATCACCTTGGCTATCATCACCTTGGCTATCCTCACCTTGGCTATCCTCACCTTGGCTGTCCTCACCTTGGCTATCCTCACCTTGGCTATCATCACCTTGGCTATCCTCACCTTGGCTATCCTTACCTTGGCTATCATCACCTTGGCTATCCTCATTCTTGCTAATTTTCCACCATTAAGCCTCCTATTCTCACCCTCAACTCTCCTCATCTCACCTCAACTCTCCTCACCTCACTTCAACCATCATTATCCTCTTTTCAACCATCCTTACTTCACCTCTCCTCAACTATCCCCACCTGTCCATCCTCGATTTTCCTCACCTGTTCTCATCCTCAACTATCCTCCTGTCCTCATCCTCAATTATCTTCACCTGTCCTCATCATAGTATCCTCAACTTTCCTCATCTGTCCTCATCATCATTATACTCCAGCTATCTCCAGCTGTCCCTCCTCAAACCTCACCTGTCCTCATCCTCAATTATCCTCATCCTTAATTATCCTCAATTATCTCACCTGTCCTCAACCTCAATTATCCTCAACTATTCTCACCTGTCCTCATCCTCACCCTTAATTATCCCTCAATTGTCCCTCCACCTGTCCTCATCCCCTCAATTATCCTCACTTGTACTCATCCTCACCCTTAATTATCCTCAATTGTCCCTCCACCTCTCATCCTCAATTATCCTCACTTGTCCTCATCATCACCTGTCCTCATCCCTATTATCCTCAACTATCCTCACCTGTCCTCATCCTCAATTATCCTCCACCTGTCCTCACCCTCAATTATCCTCACCTGTCGTCATCCTCAATTATCCTCATCCCCAATCCATCCCCATCCTCACCCATCCTCACCTGTCCCTCATCCTCAATTATCCTCCACATATCCTCACCTGCCCTCACCTGTCCTCATCCTCAATTATCCCTCATCCTCACCTATCCTCGCCTGTCCTCATCCTCCACATATCCTCCACCTGTCCTCGCCTGTCCTCATCCTCAATTATCCTCATCCTCACCTATCCTCCTTACTGTCCCTCAATTATCCTCACATATCCTCCACCTATCTCGCCTGTCCTCATCCTCAATTATCCTCACCTATCCTCACCTGTCCTCGCCTGTCCTCATCCTCAATTATCCTCAATTATCCTCACCTATCCTCACCTATACTCCTTCTGTCCTCATCCCGCAAAGAGAATTCTGGTGTTAATTTAGAAAAGAATAAAGTGTTTAATTAGATATTGGCTTGGGGAATATAGAGAGAGAGAGAGAGAGAGAGAGAAAAAAAAAGAGAGAGAGGAGAACAGACTAGGTTCAGAACTTCGTTAGTTGAATCTCAGGTTGTTTTACGCCACGATAATTCACGATTTTTTCTTCTCTTCCTTCCTCTCTCTTACACTACCTCCGTTCCTTCCTCTCCTTTTATTACTTTCTCTCTCTGTCTCACCCTCTATCCTTCACTTCCTCCCTCCTTTTCTCCATCTTACTCTTTCCGCCTCTCCCTCTCCTTCCTTCTCCACACTCACTTCCCTCCCTTCCTCCTCCTCCTTACACTCTATCTAGTTTGACCTTCCCCCTTCCTTCTTACCCTCCTTCACTCCCTTCACCCCCTCCCCACACACGTCATAATATAATCAGTCTTTTTGTCACCAACGTCGATTACTTTTCGTTAACTGTCAACTAGGCAATTAGCTGTGTGAAGTACCGTGACAGAGGTGCAGCTAGTTAAATAAATTTGTAGTTTGGCAGAGGCTGTGACGCCAACACCAGCTGTGACGCCAACACCAGCTGTGACGCCAACACCAGCTGTGACGCCAACACCAGCTGTGACGCCAACACCAGCTGTTACGCCAACACTCGCTGTGACGTCAATACCAGCTGTGACGCCAATACCCGCTGTGACGCCAACACCCGTTGTGCACTCCAACACCAGCTGTGACGCCAACACCCGCTGTGACGCCAACACCTGCTGCAACGCCAACACCAGCTGTGACGCCAACACCCGCTGTGACGCCAGCACCAGCGTGACGCTAACACCAGCTGTGACGCCAACACCCGTTGTGACGCCAACACCAGCTGTGACGCCAACACCAGCTGCAACGCCAACACCCGCTGTAGCGCCAACACCCGCTGTGACGCCAACACCCGCTGCAGCGCCAACACCAGCTGGCGAGCGCCAGCAGCAGCGCCAACACCCGCTGTGACGCCAACACCCGCTGTGACGCCAACACCAGCTGCAGACGCCAGCACCAGCTGCGCCAACACCCAGCGCCAACACCCGCTGGCACGCCAACACGCTGGCAACGCCAACACCCGGCGCCACACCGCCCCGCTGTGACGCCAACACCAGCTGCAACGCCAACAACCGCTGTGACGCCAACACCAGCTGTGACGCCAACACCCCTGTGACGCCAACACCAGCTGTGACGCCAACACCAGCTGTGACGCCAACACCAGCTGTGACGCCAACACCCGCTGTGACGCCACACACCGCTGTGACGCCAACACCAGCTGTCACACCACCTGGCCCTCTAACTCCATGTTCTGTACCAGCTGCGAGTTTATCTTCCCATCTTTCTCTCACCATCTTTCCACCTAACTTCACCATCTGTGAGGATAGTTAAGTCACCACACACACACACACACACACACACACACACACACGTGGCAACTACTGTGTAGGTTTGACAGTCACAGGAACTATTGAAACGAACACAATGAAACCTAACTGTATGTGTGTGTGTGGGGGTCTTACACATGGGAAAACAACCAATTCATCCCGTTAACGACCCGTGGTGAACGACCGAGGAGAGAGAGGGAAAAACGCAAACATATGTGCTGATTGGCTGATTGACCGTGTAGATATGCCTGTCAACCAATGAACATTATTGTTTGTTTTGTTCAGCCAATGAGCATTATAGTTTATTCTGGTTCAGCCAATGGGAGATAGTTTTATGATCTGTTTCTCTATATTGCTGGAAATTCTGTACAAAGGCCAGATTTATTTTTGACAGGCAGGCAGGCAGTATGTTAGGCAGTCAACCAGTCTTTAATTATACATTCAGACAGATAAGTCGATGGGGCAGATTGTTACACAGTTAATTGTGTGGTGATTTGCATAGTTAAATTACAAAGATAAGTGGCGTGACTGATGCCTTACACACACACACACACACACACACACACACACACACACACACATACACTAATAATATTAATATATAATAATAATAATAATAATAATAATAATAATAATAATAATAATAATAATAATAATAATAATAATAATAATAATAATAATAATAATAATAATAATAATAATAATAATAAGTAATGGTTTGCCTCCTGTACGAGGATGGCCGGCCCAAGGGCCACCTCGGCGTGAATTTGTTTAAGGTGTAGAAGCTGTCGCCAACATAACAACCACACCCTGAGTTAACGAGCTGCATGACCCAGTGTTTAAGGTGTAAAAGCTGTTGCCAACACATCAACCACACCCTGAGTTAACGAGCTGCATGACCCAGTGTTTAAGGTGTAGAAGCTGTCGCCAACACAACAACCACACACCCTGAGTTAACGAGCTGCATGACCCAGTGTTTAAGGTTGGAAGCTGTCGCCAACACAACAACCACACCTAGGAGTTAACAAGCTGCATGACCCAGTGTCAAGGAATAGTGAAGACCGGACAACTCGCCAACTGCACTGACTAACCATTACCCCGGAACGATCGAAATAGTTTAACATCCAGGTCCCCAATTACTGGGTAGACAGAGGCAAATGGCGTAAGAAACTTGTTCATAGTTTCGCCCTGCCCGAGGATCGAACGGGTCCAGTGGCTTGCGAGGCGAGGATGCGCACCATTGCGACACTGGTCACCACGATACCCCAAAACATATAACAGAATGAAGAAGAACACTCCAGGATCACTGGTCGAGGAAGAAGAACACTCAAGGATCCTGGTCGAGGAAGAAGAACACTTAAGGATCACTGGTCGAGGAAGAAGAACACTCAGGATCAATGGTCGAGGAAGAAAAGCACTCAAGGATCAATGGTCGAGGAGAGAACACTCAAGGATCACTGGTCGAGGAAGAAGAACACTCAAGGATCACTGGTCGAGGAAGAAGAACACTCAGGATCAATGGTCGAGGAAGAAGAACACTCAAGGATCACTGGTCGAGGAAGAAGAACACTCAAGGATCACTGGTCGAGGAAGAAGAACACTCAGGATCAATGGTCGAGGAAGAAGAACACTCAGGATCAATGGTCGAGGAAGAAGAACACTCAGGATCACTGGTCGAGAAGAAGAACACTCAAGGATCACTGGTCGAGGAAGAAGAACACTCAAGGATCACTGGTCGAGGAAGAGGAACACTCAGGATCACTGGTCGAGGAAGAACACTCAAGGATCAATGGTCGAGGAGAAGAACACTCAAGGGATCACTGGTCGAGGAAGTAGTCTGCTCAGTAGTTCCTCAGGAGATCCTTCAGACCACTCATCATGTCTTGGTAAAACTCAACTGGAGGTATTTGTTAATGGCGGCCATCAGCTGCTGGAATTGAGATAATCAGCGGAACGAGGACCTGAATGGCTCCATCTGTTCCTCGGTCCCACTGAAAAAATCATCAGGGATAATTGGCGCGCATTTGGTAAACAGTGAATGAAGTGAAGGTCGTCTTGAGAGCAAATCTTGATCTAATTATTGAGTGACCCCCCCCCTCTCTCTCTCTCTCTCTCTCTTACTGACCTCCGTGACTATCTCGGATTAACTTGGAAACAAACCAACACCGAGAGAATCAATGGATGATATAGTCCCTGTCAATATGGAGCGAAGTATAAGGACCCACTGAAATATATCTGACAGCTGGCAAGAATATATTTCCACTATTTTGATTCATCTGTATTAGACGAGCAGGGAATCTTCCACTCTCTTTCATGTTGTTGTTATTGCTGTTGCCTTTGTTGCTGTTGTTGTTGTTGTTGTTATTAATTCTCACAATAACACAAATATGGAAGCTTCGACTGATCAACTCTCGCCAGCCCTAACGGTGTGTTGTAGCGTAAGAGAAAAGTGTGGTTTGGATACCGTAATCAGTGTACCGTCATCAAAAGTCTCGCCATGATCAGTGTACCGTCATCAAAAGCCTCACCATGATCAGTGTACCGTCATCAATAGCCTCACCATGATCAGTGTACCGTCATCAATAGCCTCACCATGATCAGTGTACCGTCATCAATAGCCTCACCATGATCAGTGTACCGTCATCAATAGCCTCACCATGATCAGTGTACCGTCATCAATAGCCTCACCATTAGTGTACCGTCGTTAATACACCGTCACCATAATATTTAGTAAAGTTCAGCTCACCAAACAAGTCAAGTCATATTCTTCAGAAACTCCTCGCTTACCGTCAACACATTATGTAAATTTACAGTCATAAATATCACCATTAATATATGGTGATTAAATTTACTCATTAACATTTTCTATTATATAACATAACCCCAATAACAGACTATTATTAATAACGTGTAGTAAACCAGTCACAGGTCGAGGGGAGGAGGGGAGCAGGTCAGCGTTGTGGTCTGGTACGAAGACTTCGGGTACGATGACAACCCTAGGATGGGATAAGCAATCCACAATTAGATTAGGTGGAAGGAAAAGAAAGTTATTGGTCGAGAATTACACCCAGATGCGACGACTGACGAATTAGAAGTATTTATAGAGAGCTGAGACATGATTGGCCGAGCTGCGACAGATATAATGGTGGAATGGATATATATTAGTTACCCCCTCAAGTGAAGCTTTGTCGACATCAACACCACATTGATGTACCGTTATCAGGCCATTGATGTACCGTTATCTGGCAATTGATGTACCGTTATCTGGCCATTGATGTACCGTTATCTGGCCATTGATATACCGTTATCAGACCATTGATGTACCGGTATTAGACCACATTAACAAAAATAATTACTAAGAACATTGATGCTAATAATAATTTGTAGCTTAATTAAGACTTCAAGTTTGATTATAATTTTATTCGTAAATTAACAATGTGTGTGTTCCCTCTGTAGTAACTTATCCCATCATTCATAAACTTTACTCAGAAGAGTCACTCAAGTTTCCATCTCAATAGTAACTCACAAAACGCCTCACAAATTACTCACAAGCATCCTCAAGCTTCTAACTCAACAGTAACTCACACGCCTTTACTCACAAATTACTCACAAAGCATCACTAGCTTCAACTTCAGTAACTCACACTTTACTCACAAGAGCCACTCAAGCTTCAACTCACTAGTAACTCACCCACCTTTACTCACAAGCGCCACTCAAGCTCCCAACTCACTAGTAACTCACACACCACTCACAAAGCGTCCTCAAGCTTCCAACTCAATAGTAACTCACGCCTTTACTCACAAATTACTCACAAGCATCACTAGCTTCCAACTCACTAGTAACTCACACTTCTCCACAAGAGTCACTCAAGCTTCAACTCACTAGTAACTCACACCTTTACTCTAAGCGTCACTCAAGCTTCCAACTCAACAGTAACTCACACGCCTTTACCTCACAATTACTCACAAGCATCACTAGCTTCAACTCACTAGTAACTCACCCACCTTTACTCCAAGCGCCACTCAGCTCCCAACTCACTAGTAACTCACACACCTTTACTCTAAGTCCTCAAGCTTCCAACTCACTAGTAACTCACACCTTTACTCACAAGTCACTCCAAAACTTCCAACTCAGTAACTCACACGCCTTTACTCACAGAAATTACCCAAGCATCACTAGCTTCCAACTTACTAGTAACTCACACCTTTACTCACAAAATCACTCAAGCTTCAACTCACTAGTAACTCACACACCTTTACTCACAGCGTCACTCAAGCTCCCAACTCACTAGTAACTCACACACCTTTACTCACAAGCGTCACTCAAACTTCCAACTCACTAGTAACTCACACCTCTACTCACAAGTCACTCAAGCTTCCAACTCACTAATAATTCACCTCTACTCCACAAAAGTCACTTAAGCTCGTAACTCACACGCTTTTACTCAAAAATTACTAAGCGTCTAATATACTCTAAAATCTGCCAGATCGTCAATTACTTTTTTAATTTAATCTGCTATATTTCCCGAGGCTTATGGCTGGAATCTATCATAATAACTCATAAATTTCTTAACAAGTGACAGTGAAAATTAAACATGGTGATGAGATAGTGAGGATAGTGAGGGAGTGAGATGAATGAGAATGAGATAGTGAGAGTGTGAGGACAGAGTGAGAAGTGAGGATAGTGAGAGTGAGGAGTGTGAGGCGAAAGTGAGGATAGTGAGATAGTGAGAAGTGTGAGAAAGTGAGGAGTGAGGATAGTGAGGATGGTGAAGATGTGATGGCGATGATGATGTACTGAGTAGTTATGGGCAAATCTATTCCTTCGTCATCCAGTCAAGCCCCCCCCCCTCTCTCTCTCTCTCTCTCTCTCTCTCTCTCTCTCTCTCTCTCTCTCTCTCTCTCTCCACGGTTCATATTGGGCCATTCCACGCTTCACTACCCTCTCTTCCGCCCGGGTTTCCCCTCCTTCCCCTCATCCTCCTCCCCTCCCATCCTATCTTTCTCTCCCCTTCCCTCCCTCTACCCTAATCCTTCCCCCTACCCTCATTCTCTTCTCTTTCCTCTCATTCCCTTTCCCTCACCCGCTCCCCTCCCCAATCTCTTCCCCTTACTCTCTCATTATTTTCTTCCCTCCCTTCATTCTTTTCCCCTCCTTCACCTCCTCCCCTACCCCTTCTCTTCGTCCCCTCCCTGCTCCCACCCTCTATCCTTCCCCTTTCCACCTCCCTTTACTCTCCTTCCCCCCCTCTCTTATCATCCTTCCCTCGCCCTGCCTGTATCCTGTTCTTTCCCCCTCCTCTCTCTCCCTCCTCCTCTACCTCCTCCCCCAACAACAGAGTGACTCAGCAACACGACTCATTGGTCACCTGATTGGTCAGGAACTCTCCCCCTCCGTGAGATTGGGAGATGAGATTGGTGAATTAAAGACAGAAATAGAACCAGTGGATGAGATTGGGAGCTATGTGTCAGGAGTAGAGTAGGATTTGGAAGAAAGATTAGTAGTTTAGTGAGATAGGTGAGATTAGTACTGGAGTATGTTTGGGAGGTGTGATTTAACACTAAAGTGAGACTGGTAGGCGAGACTCAGGTATGAGATTGGGAATAGAGGAGATTAGGGGATCAGATTCAGGGGTGAGATTGGGAAAAGAAAGACATAACTCACTGGTTACACCGACCCAATTTACTATCCTGACTCTCCCGAATTTAGTTCTAGTCTTCTCCTCAATTTGCCATAACATCAGCAGTATTCCTTCATCTAGATACCTTTTTAGACCAGTGTTTATCTTCTATTGTCCACAAACTTGATGTACTTGGATTCTGAGACCAAACTCACTAACGATATTGAACATTTGTATAACATTCCTAATTATAATAGACACTGCCTCAACACGTCAAGACACAGTGGTGGTGTCGCCCTATAAAATAGATATCAAGTTTAACACTTCTGTAAGAGATGACAAGGTTCAGGAGGATTACATGAAGAGTGTTTTCACTGAATTACGTAACGACACACGAAATATCCTGGTAGGAGTAATCTACAGAAGACCCACACTAATGTAAGAAACTTTCTTGATAAATTTTCGGAGCTTATCACTATCATAAGTTCAGAGAGAAACATTGCTACTACATTACAGGAGATTTCAACCTTGATCTATTAAAATCGGAAACCGACACCTCAGTATTAGACCTTCTTGCTACCTGTCATTCTAAACTCTTCTTCAACACTATAACCAAACCCACTAAATGCTGCCACCTCTGCCACTGTGATAGATCATATCTGGACTAACAACACTCCTAACAACCTATGATGGAATTATTTATAGCAATATCTCAGATCAATTCCCAGTTTTTGCCATGTATAAAACAGCCACAAGACCCAATAGGTCTAGTAGAGTCTCAGTACAATACAGAGACTACTGCACCGACAACATGCTCCTTTTTATAACAACCTAATGAATGCTAAGTGCGATCTTGTCTATGTCTCCGACAACCTAACGTGAACAGCAGTAACTTCTCTTGCATATTCAATGCTTGCTTTGATAAATGCTTCCCCTCAAGACTAAGTCAGTGAAAACTGTATCCATTTCCAAACCCTATATCACAAGCGAAATTAAGATAATGATAGCACAAACTACAAAAGGAAATTGGCAAAAAGACCCATAACTTTAGTGATGCTTACCGAAAACAGAAATAAGTAACTCAAGCAGTTAGAAACGCCAGACGTAACTATTATACAAATAAACTCCAGTCAGCATCAGGCGACAGTAAAAAAAAAAACTTGGAATGTCATAAATTCATCCAGAACAGGAACACTCAGCCTTCGGCCCCCACTCAGCTTATGATTAATGATTCAGTTGTAACGGAACCCTCCCCCATTGCCAACCACTTCAATAAATATTTTATTAATGTTAGCAAATTCGCAGAGAGCATCCGAGATCACCACGAGGAATTTCGACCTACCTGCAAAACAGACAACAAAATTAGCTATTCTTATTCCTGTCACAGCAGATGAATAACTAGCCAAAGATGCAGTAAGGTGAAGACAGTATACCATTGAGCATCATTAAGAAAGTAACCCACCTGTTCTACACATCTAACATTTGTAACTCCTCCGTCATTAGTGGGTCTTTACGGTAAACTGAAAATTGCAAGTTCACCCAGATATAAAAAATCTGGGGACAAAGGTCTCTTCAAGAATTACCGCCCATATCAGTCCTCCCAGCCTTGAGTAAGATACTGGAGAAGCTAGCATGTAGTAGACTAAATTCTTCTGCAATGCCAATAACATTTTAACAGACTCCCAGTTTGGATTTAGAGCCAGAAGGTCGACTGAGAATGCTCTGCTATCCTTTATTAATGACATCTTAAATTTTGATGGCAGTCAGTTAACAGTCGGTATATTCTTGGACCTCTCTAAAGCCTTCGATATGTCGACCATACATCCTCCTTTCAAAGCTTGAACATTACGGCGTTAGGTGCCTGTCCCACAATTGGTTTACCTCACATTCGTCCAACAGGAAGCAGTATGTCTGCTATAATAATCACCAATCTGACTCCTCGCCAATCTTGTATGGAGTCCCCAGGTTCCATTCTCGTCCAGTACTGCTTTTGTTGTACATAAACGATACGTCCACACCAGCTCACTCATAAAATACAACTTATTTGCAGACGATAGTAATCTCTATGCCAGCAACTCAGACCTCCATTCCTTGATGAGAACTATGAACACTGAATTCACTGTTTATTTATTTGTTTGTGTCCGCACGAGAATCTCGGAAACTACTTTACCGATCAGTAGTGTTGATGGATGGTGTTATATGTAGTGATGATTTATGGTGTTATATGTAGTGATGATGGATGGTGTTATATGTAGTGATGATTTATGGTGTTATATGTAGTGATGATGGATGGTGTTATATGTAGTGATGATGGATGGTGTTATATGTAGCGATGATGGATGGTGTTATATGTGATGATGGATGGTGTTATATGTAGTGATGATGATGTTGTTATATGTAGCGATGATGGATGGTGTTATATGTAGTGATGATGGATGGTGTTATATATGTAGTGATGATGGATAATGTTATATGTAGTGATGATTGATGGTGTTATATGTAGTATTGTAGTAATGATTTATGGTGTTATATGTAGTGATGATGGATGATGTTATATGTAATGATGATGGATGTTGTTATATGTAGTATGATGGGTGGTGTTATATGTAGTGATGATGGATGGTGTTATATGTTGTGATGATTTATGGTGTTATATGTAGTGATGATGGATGATAATATGTAGTGGTGGTGGATGGTGTTATATGTAGTGGTGGTGATGATGTCATATGTAGTGATAATGGTGGTGTATATGTAGTGATGATGGATGGTGTTATATGTAGTGATGATTTATGGTGTTTATGTAGTGATGATTATGGTGTTATATGTAGTGATGATTTATGGTGTTATATGTAGTGATGATTATGATGATATGGTGATGATGGATGGTGTTATATGTAGATGATTAATGGTGTTATATGTAGTGATGATGGATGATGTTACATGTAGTGATGATGGATGTTGTTATATGTAGTGATGATGGTAGTGTTATATGTAGTGATGATGGATGGTGTTATATGTAGTGATGATTTATGGTGTTATATGTAGATATGGATGATATTATATGTAGTGATGATGGGTGGTGTTATATGTAGTGATGATGGATGGTGTTATATGTAGTGATGATGGATGTTTTATATGTAGTGATGATGGGTGGTGTTATATGTAGTGATGATGGATGGTGTTATATGTAGTGATGATTTATGGTGTTATATGTAGTGATGATGGATGATGTTATATGTAGTGATGATGGATGTTGTTATATGTAGTGATGATGGGTGGTGTTATATGTAGTGATAATGGATGGTGTTATATGTAGTGATGATGGATGGTGTTATATGTAGTGATGATGGATGGCGTTATATAGTGGTGGTGGTGACAGGGTAGACAGTGATGGCGATGGTGATATCGGATGTTTGGTAAGTGGTGGTGGTAGAGACTGGTTGATAGTAGTGGTAATGATGATGGTGGTAGTAGTGGTAGGTGATGATGGTGGTAGTAGTGATGATAGTGATGGTGGTGCTATATAGTGATGATGGATGGTGTTATATGGTGATGATGGATGCTGTTTTATGTAGTGATGATGGTAGTGTTATATGTAGTGATGATGGATGGTGTTATATGTAGTGATGATGGATGATGATATTGGAGATGTTCGGGGTACTTGGTTCTTACTACAGGAGCGACATAAACACCTGTAGAGTTTTGTAGGTTCTATTAACGAATATACAAGGGTGCGCTTACAAGGGTAGTCCTTACACTCTTATAGGGTCAACTGACCTCTCTGACCTCTCAGGCGACATGTGGTAAGTGGTACAATAGCAGCTTCCAGATGTCGCCAGGCACATTTATCTAAGTGTGGTGACATGAAACAGGGCATTGCCACACGCTACTGACTAGAGAAGTATGTATATAAATAGAGTACATACGGTATACATACAAACATACATAATATACATACAGATTATATGTAGTGATGATGGTGGTGTTATATGTAGATGATTAGATAATAAAATAATAACAGTTTAATGCTAAAATATATTTTGCTGTACCGTTGTAGTGAAAACATGGTGGAACTTACATACACTGTTAATGAACTATTGGTGGAAGAAGTGTTTGGGGACTGAACAGTGAGACAATGTGGAGCCTCGAGGGTGGCGTCCTGTCGGCCTAGCGGATGAGCGCCTGGGGCGGCGATTCTGCTAGTACGTAATAAACTGACCCTAAAACCTCGAAAAAAATCATATCCACGATCTTCACAGAAAGGAAAACTTACCCCCAGACTTGGACCCCTGTACCTTGAATAGTCCTCATACGCGAACAAAATACTAAATTCGGAGTTATTGTTGATGAGATACTTAACTGGAGAAACCACATACGCTATTCACAGTAAAGTCAATAAACAGTGCGGCATCATGTATCACACTCGACAGTCACCCACTCACATCATTGAAAGAAATCATGATTTTGTTACCAACACCTGATACACTGTCACACATATAGTTCTGGCTCTTCAAAAAACACAATCCCTGTTTACTGCAAAAAAGAGAGTTGTACGGACAATGACCTACTTGGAAAACAGATCACACAAACGAACAATTTGCTAAATGATAAAATTCGAGGATATTAACACTACTGCTGTGCCTCTTTATTACAAATCTGTCAATCACTCTTGACAACAATTATTTCGTCCCGGAATAACGAGATACAACTTAAGGCACCAAGAGCACTAAGAACACCCCATGCGCTCCTCTCAGTCCCAGTGATGATGGATGGCGTTATATGGATGATGATGAATGTAAGTATAAAGATGATGATGGTGTTATATGTAGTGATGATGAATGGTGTTAAGTATAGTGATGATGGATGGTGTTATATGTAGTGATGATGAATGGTAATATAAAGTGATGATGATGGTGTTATATGTAGTGATGATGAATGGTGTTAAGTATAGTGATGATGGATGGTATTATATATAGTGATGATAGATTAATATATAGTGATGATGGATGGTGTTATATAGTGATGATGATGGTGTTAAGTATAGTGATGACGGATGGTGTTATATAGATGATGGATGATATATAGTGATGATGATAGTGTAGTGATGATGGATGGTGTTATATAGTGATGATGGTCAGAATATGAGGCACGCTGTTGAGACAACGACACTGCACGATACGACACACGACACACACTAATACAACACGACACACACACACATACATCACACGACACACCACATCACACGACACACACACCACATCACACGACACACACAACACAACTACATCACACGACACAACACTACATCACACGACACACACTCATCACACGACACACACTACATCACACACACACACACTACATCACACCCACACACACCTACATCACACGACACACACTACATCACAGACACACACACCATCACACAACAACACACACACACACTACAACACACGATACACACACACTACATCAACAGACACAAACACCACATCACACGAAACACACACCATCACACGACACACACTACATCACACGACACACACACCACATCACAAAACACACACACCACATCACACAACACACACACCATCACACAACACACACACACACCACATCACACAACACACAAAACATCACACGACACACACACTACATCACACGACACACACACTACAACACACGACACACAAACACTACATCACACGACACACACACACCACACACGACACACTACATCACACGACACACACACTCACATCACACGACACACACACACTACATCACACGACACACACACTACATCACACGACACACACACCACATCACACGACAAACACACCATCAACGACACACACACCACAACACACGACACACACACCACAACACGACACACACACACCACATCACACGACACACACAGTACACACACAAACACACTACATCACACGACACACACACTACATCACACGACACACACACCACATCATCGACACACACACACACACATCACACCACACTACATCACACGACACACACAACACACCCAAACACATCACACGACACACACACTACATCACAACACACACTACACACGACACACACACCACATCACACGACACACACACTACATCACACGACACACACACACACCATCACACGACACACACACTACATCACACGACACACACCACATCACACGACACACACACTACATCACACGACAAACACACTCAGCACACACACAACAAACCACACGACACACCACACCACATCACACGACACACACACTACATCACACGACACACACACTACATCACACGACACACTACATCACACGACACACACACTACATCACACGACACACACACTACATCACACGACACACATCATATCACACGACACACACCACATCAAGACACACACATCACACGACACACACATACACACACATACACAACACCACATCACGACACACACCACATCACACGACACACACACACCACAACACACGACACACACCACAACACACACACACACTCACATCACACGACACACACCACATCACAACGACACACACACCATCAACGACACACACACTACATCACACGACACACACACCACATCACACGACACACACACCACATCACACGACACACACACCACATCACACGACACACACTACACACGACACACACACACCACACACAACACACACACACTACATCACACGACACACACACTACATCACACGACACACACACTACATCACACAACAATACACACCCACATCACACGACACACACCACATCACACGACACACACCACATCACACGACACACACACACTACATCACACGACACACACACCATCACACCCACACACACACTACATCACACGACACACACCACATCACACGACACACAATAACACATCACACGACACACTACATCACACGACACACACACCATCACACGACACACACACACATCACACGACACACACACTACATCACACGACACACACTCATCACACGACACACACACTCACACACACGACACACACACACTACATCACACGACACACACACACTACATCACACGACACACACACACTACACATCACGACACACACACACCACATCACGACACACACACACCACATCACACGACACACACACACACCACATCACACACACACTACATCACACGACACACACACTACACACGACACACACACACACCACATCACACACACACACACACTACATCACACGACACACACACACACATCACACGACACACACACTACATCACACCACACACACACACTACATCACCACACACACACACACACCACATCACACGACACACACACTACATCACACGACAACACATCACACGACACACACACATCACATCACACGACACACACACACCACATCACACGACACACACACCACATCACACCACACACACACACACTCACACACACACACACCATCACACGACACACACACACCACATCACACACACACACACCACACGACACACACACCACATCACACCACACACACACTACAACACACGACACACACACACTACATCACACGACACACACACTACATCACACGACACACACACACACTACATCACACGACACACACTACATCACACGACACACACACTACATCACACGACACACATACCACAACACACGACACACACACTACAACACACCACACACACACTACATCACACGACACACACACCACATCACACGACACACACACACCACATCACACGACACACACACACTACATCACACGACACACACACTACATCACACGACACACACTACAACACACGACACACACACACTACATCACACGACACACACTACATCACACGACACACACACTACATCACACGACACACACTACATCACACGACACACACACTAATCAACGACACACACACCAACAACCACACACACACTACAACACACGACACACACACACTACATCACACGACAACAACATCACACGACACACACACCACATCACACGACACACACACCATCACACGACACACACACCACATCACACACCACATCACACGACACACAACACACGACACACACACCACATCACACGACACACACCACATCACACACACACCACATCACACGACACACACACACCACAACACGACACACACACACACCACATCACACGACACACACACACACACACCACATCACACGACACACACACACACACCACATCACACGACACACACACACCACACACAACACACAACACACCCACACACCACTCACATCACACACACACACCACATCACACGACACACACTACATCACACACACACCACACTACACGACACACACACACCACATCACACGACACACACACTACATCACACGACACACACACACCACATCACACGACACACACCACATCACACGACACACACACACACTACAACACACCACACACACACACATCACACGACACACACACTCACATCACACGACACACACACACTACATCACACGACACACACACACTCACATCACACGACACACAACACACTACATCACACGACACACACTACATCACACGACACACACACACTACAACACACGACACACACAACACACTACATCACACGACACACACACTACATACACACACACACACCACATCACACGACACAATAACACACAACACACACACACACTACATCACACGACACACACACTACAACACACGACACACACATCAACATCACACGACACACACTACATCACACGACACACACTACATCACACGACACACACACTACATCACACGACACACACACACAACACACGACACACACACCACATCACACGACACACACACTACATCACACGACACACACACCACATCACACGACACACACACCACACGACACACACACCACACACCACACACAACACCATCACGACACACACACCACATCACACCCACACACACACACACCACAACACGACACACACTACAAACACGACACACACACCACATCACACGACACACACTACATCACAACACACACACACACTCACAACACACACGACACACACACCACATCACACGACACACACACTACATCACACGACACACACTACATCACACGACACACACACACACCACATCACACGACACACACCACATCACACGACACACACTCATCACACGACACACACACACTACATCACACGACACACACTATCACACGACACACACCATCACACGACACACACACCACATCACACGACACACACACCACATCACACGACACACACACACCATCACACGACACACACACACCACATCACACGACACACACACTACATCACACGACACACACACTACATCACACGACACACACACTACACACGACACACACTACATCACACGACACACACTACATCACACGACACACACACATCACACGACACACACACACCACAACACACGACACACACACTACATCACACGACACACACTACATCACACGACACACACACATCACGACACACACACTACATCACACGACACACACACTACATCACACGACACACACTCACATCACACGACACACACACACACTACAACACACGACACACACTACATCACACGACACACACATCACATCACGACACACACACTACATCACACGACACACACACACTACAACAATCACGACACACACACACCACATCACACGACACAACATACATCACACGACACACACACTACATCACACGACACACACTACATCAACGACACACACACTACATCACATGACACACACCATATCACACGACACACACACCACATCACACGACACACACTACATCACACGACACACACACACTACATCACACACACACACACCACAACACACGACACACACTACATCACACGACACACACACTACATCACATGACACACACTACATCACATGACACACACACCACCATCACACGACACACACCACAACACACGACACACACACTACATCACACGACACACACACACCACATCACACACACACCACCACACGACACACACACACCACAACACACGACACACACCACATCACACGACACACACCACACACACCACACCCACACACACACCACATCACACGACACACACAACCAAATCAATAACACACACACACCACATCACACGACACACACACACCACATCACACGACACACACACTACATCACACACACACACACTACTTCACAACACACGACACATCACCGACATTAACAACAACTACATCACTAACCACAACACACACATCACACGCGACACACAAAAACCACACACACGACACACACCACACCGCCATCACACAATCACAACAATAACAACAACACACGACACACACACTCACATCACAGACACACACCACATCACACGAAGGATACACACTCACATCGCACGACAATAATATTACATCATACGACACACACACACCACAACACACGACACACACACTACATCACACGACACAATAACACTCACATCACAGACACACACACCACACCACACACCACACACACACCAACACACCATCAACACACACACAACATTAATGACACCACACACTAATCACACGACACACACCACCATCACACGACAACACACTACATCACACGACACACACACCATCACACGACACACACACCACATCACACGACACACACCACATCAACTACCGACACACACACTACATCACACGAACACAACACATCAATGACACACCACAACACCACATCACACGACAACACATAATCAACCAGACAACAACATCAACCACTAACGACACACACACACATCAACCTATCAACACAACACCACATCACACGACACAACAATATCTACATCAACGACACACACACCACAACAACACACACACCACATCACACCCACACACACACTACATCACACGACACACACACACCACAACACGACACACACACAACATCACAACACACACTCACATCACACGACACACACTACATCCACAACCACACTCAACACACGACACAACAACCACATCACCACGACAACACACACTCAACAACTATCACACAACAAACAACAACAACTCACACACACCACACCACCCACACACACCAACGACACACACACCACACTGCACACGCACACACACACCACATCACACGACAACACCGACATCACACCAAACAACACACACACATCATCACAACGACACAACACACACCACATCAAACGACACCAACGAACAACATCACCGACACACACTAACCAACGACACCAACACCACGACAACACCACACGGCAACACACACACTACACCACACGACACACACACCACAAACACACAGACACACTACATCACACGACACCAATTACATCACACGACACACACACCCACACACACACACACACACTACATCACACGACACACACACTCATCACACCACACACACCACACACAACAACACACACACACACAACACACACACACCACACACACACCACACCGACACAACAACACACTCACACACACATCACAACGACAACACATCACACGCACACATCACGACACACACACACTACATCACACCACACACACCACATCACACGCACACCACCACACACAACGGACACACACACACACATCACACAGACACACACACTCATCACACGACACACACACCACATCACACGACACACACCTGCATCACACACACACACACCACATCACACGACACACACACACACCACACAGCACACAATCACACACCACAACCAACGACACACACACTACATCACACGACAAACACTACATCAACACACCACACACTCAACAACACACAACACACCACATCAAGACACACACACTACATCACACACTAACACAAAACACCACATCACACGACACAACAACACACACTCACATCACACCTACCACACACATCAACAAACACCACACACCACATCACGACACACACACACCACATCACACGACACACATACATCACACGACACACACACAACAACACATGACACACACACTACATCACCACGACACACACACACACACACAACCAACACGACACACACAACACCACATCACCCACACACACCACAACACACTAATCACACACACACACCACACGACACACCACACGACACACACACACCACATCAACACACACAATCACACACACACACTACATCACACGACACACACACAACAACACACACACACACTACATCACACAACACACACACTACATCACACGACACACACACATCACACACACACACTACGACACACCACACGACACACACACTACACGACACACACATCACACGACACACACACTAACATCACACGACACAACACACCACATCACACGACACAACACACTACATCACACGACACACAACACATCACACTTACACAACAAAATACACCACACACGACAACACACCAAATACACGACACACATAACATCACAACACACACACTACATCACACGACACACACACTACACACACACACACACTACATCACACGACACACACACTACATCACACGACACACACACTACATCACACGACACACACACACACTACATCACACGACACACACACACACTACATCACACGACACACACACTACATCACACGACACACACACACTACATCACACGAACAACACTCACATCACACGACACACACACACTACATCACACAACACACACACTACCTCACATGACACACACTACATCACACGACACACATATCACACACTACATCACACAACAAACACTACATCACACAACACACACTATATCACATGACACACACTACATCACACGACACACACATCACATGACACACACTACATGACACGACACACACTACATGACACGACACACTGTATGACACGACACACTACATCACACGACACACACTACATCACACGACACATGCTACATCACTAGACACACACTACATCACACGACACACACTACATCACACGATACACATCACACGACACACATATCACACAACACACACTATCACACGACACACACACTACATCACACGATACACATCACACGACACACACAACACACACTACATCACACGACACACACATCACACAACACACACTATATCACACGACACACACTATATCACACAACATACACACCATCACAACACACACACACTACATCACATTTATTGCCATTACATCACACGACACACACACTACATCACACGACACACATACACATCACAACGACACACACACTACATCACACGATACACACTACATCACACGACACACTACACTACATCACACGACACACACACTACATCACACGACACACACACTACATCACACGACACACACACTACATCACACGACACACACACTACATCACACGACACACACACTACACCACACGACACACACTACATCACACGACATCACACGACACACACACTACATCACACGACACACACACTACATCACACGACACACACACTACATCACACGACACACACACTACATCACACGACACACACACTACACCACACGACACACACTACATCACACGACACACACTACATCACACGAGTGAGAGAGATGAGTTTATAAAGATCCTTGGGAGATGCAAAAGGTCAGAGGTCACTTGGAGTATTGATGTTATTGTCAGTGAACACCACCACACCATACCACGCCACACCATGCCACGTCACGTCACGTCACACCACACCACGCTACACCACGGCACACCACATCACTATCACGTCACACCATACCACATCACATCATAAGAACATAAGAATGGAGGTAACTGCAGCGGACCTATTGGCCCATACTGGGCAGTTCCATTCACCCAACCCCTATTGCTCAACTATCCATTCAACCTATGTTTGAAGCTATCCTGTGTATTCGAGTTGATGATGATATTTGGTAACTTGTTCCACTACTCTATTTCCAAACCAATGTTTTCCTATTTCGCGCCTAAATCTAAATTTGTCTACTTTAAACCCATTGTTACGAGTTCGCTCCTGGTGGGATAGTTTGATTACCTTTGTAATGTCCCCTTTGTTTAGCCCTGACTTCCATTTACAGGGGGTATACACCTCGATCATATCGCCCCTCACTCTACGTCTATCGAGGGAGTGCAAATTAAAAAGCTTTAACCTGTCTCTGTACTCAAGGTTCCTAATGCCAGGGATTAGTCTTGTCATTCTCTTCTGAATTCTTTCCAAGGATTCTATATCCATTCTGTAATACGGTGAACAGAATTGAACTGCGTAATCCAAGTGGGTTTTCACAAGCGCAAGATATAGTTTTAAGATGACCTCGTTAGTCTTGTAACTAACACTCCTTTGTATGAACCCAAGTACTTTATTAGCCTTGTTTCGAACAAATACACATTGTTTACTTGGCTTAAGATTCCTACTTATCATTACTCCTAAATCTTTCTCGCAGTCGGATTTTTCAATAACATTGTTGTTCATCTGGTAACTGGTTTCTCTGTTTACATCTCCTATACTAAGTACTTTACATTTGTCCACATTGAATCTCATCTGCCATTTTTCAGACCATTCGAAAAATTTGTTTAGATCTTCCTGTAGTTTTGCGGAGTCATCGTCAGATTTAATTACACGCCCTATTTTAGTGTCATCAGCAAATTTACTTATGTAGCTGTCTACGCCGATATCTATGTCGTTTATGTATATAATAAATAATAATGGTCCGAGTACTGAGCCTTGGGGAGCTCCACCAGTGACGTTGCTCCAATGGGATTTAGTGCCGTTAATGATCACTCGCTGTTTCCTGTCCTGTAACCATGCCCTAATCCATTTAAGAATATCACCTTTAATGCCATGAGCCTCCACTTTTCTTATTAGTCTTTCGTGAGGGGACTCTGTCGAAGGCTTTGCTAAAGTCGAGATATACCACATCATAATTGTGTCCCTCGTCCACTGCTTCGAAAACAGATGAAAAGAATGTTAATAGATTAGTTAGACATGAACGCCCGCTTGTGAAGCCATGTTGGGAATCATTGATCAACTCGTGCTTCTCCAGGTGATTTCGAATACAGTTTGAAATGATTGCTTCCAGTAATTTGCCTACAATTGATGTTAGACTGATTGGTTGGTAGTTAGAGGTTAGTGATCTATCTCCCTTCTTGAAAATCGGTATTACATTCGCTATCCTCCAGGATTCTGGTACTACACCTGTTTTAAGGACATGTTAAACAACTTTGCTAAGGGCATACTAAGCTCTTCCTTACATTCCTTTAATACTCTGGCAAATATCTCATCGGGACCAGGTGACTTATTAGGCTTTAGTTTGTCTATTTGCTTACTAACATCGTTACTAGTCACTACTATCTCGCTTAACTTATTTTCTTCGCTATCTCTGTATAGAGTTGGTGCCTCGGGTATCATGTTTAAATTTTCGGTGGTGAAAAATGTTGTAAAATATTTATTCAGATTATTGCTCATTTCTCCGTCGTTATCAGTTAGCTCGCCGGTATCCGACTGTATTGGTCCAATCTTTTCTAGTGTTTTAGTTTGATACATTTGATAGAATCCCTTGGGGTTTGCCTTCGCCTCCCTTGCTATCAAGTCAATTTCAATTTCAATTGTTTATTCCTTGATAGAGGAAGCGGGATCCTAGTGCTGTCACTAGGTACCCCTGTACAATGACACCAGAAGCATCTGGCAAGTGTGACAAGTATATACAGTATAAATATTATAAAGGGGCTTACTAAAGCCTAAGGAAGGAAGGATATTCCTTTAACACATAATCAATATTATTTACAAAATATCTGGCCAGTATGGGGAGGATCATCGTGTCTCCGTCAGGGGGTCGTGGAGTGGTGGTCCAGCAGGCGTCACGGAAGCGTTGTGTGTGGGGACATCTTAGGAGGTAGTGGATAAGGGTGCTGCTGTCGGGTCTTCTGCATAATGCACAAGAGCGTTGCTCAGGGGATGCGGGGATACCAATCTCCCAAGCAAAGTCATACCCAATGATGATACGTCCCTTGCTATCTTCAGTTCATTATTCTTTTTTGCTTTTCTTATCTCGGTTTTAACCCTACCGGCCAATACCTTATAATAATCTCGGAGGTAGACTTCACCACGATTTATTCGCCTACCTATAGCTTTCCTTTGTCCAATAATATTCTTTAAATAATTATTTATCCATTTAGGGTCATTGTTGTTTGATCTGAGTTTTCTGTATGGTATGTTCTGCCTTTGTGCATTAAGTAACTCATTATTTAAGTTGTTGTGGAACTCGGCAACCTCAGATCTCGTTATCAGGTCTCCCGGTAAGGGGAGGTCGCCCTCTGTGGATACATTGTGTGAGGTCACCTCATGTGAGGCCATGTAATTCACCCCCAAGCGTGATACCCCTTCTCTCAGCTGCCTCTTCAAACTATCAAAGTTTGCCCTTCTGAAATCTGGGACTTTAGTGGAATTTTCCTTATGGCTGCCCTGAAATTCTAACTGGAATCTAATTTCTTTGTGATCGCTGTTAGCAAGTTCGTTCCCTACCTCGATATGACTAATGAGGTTTTCTCTGTTTGACAGAACTAAATCGAGTATATTATTACCCCGGGTGGGTTCGGTTATATGTTGGCTTAGGAAACACCACACCACGTCACACCACACCACTCCATACTACGCCACACCATACTACGTCACACTACACTACACCACACCACACCATACTACGTCACACTACTCCACGGCACACCCTACCACATCACGTCACACCATACCATATCACGTCACACCACACCACGTCACACCACACCGTGCCGGGAAGAACATGAACACAGAGGCTTAACGCGTTTAAAGAGGCAGCCACGGAGTTATGAGAGTCAGCTGTGAGTCACCCGAGTCAGTTTAGTCCTGCCAGTCAGCCGTAAGTATTTCCATTCAGCCGTGAATCTTGCCATTCAGCCGTGAGCCTTGCCATTCAGCCGTGAGCCTTGCCATTCAGCCGTGAGTCTTGCCAGTCAGCCGTGAGTCTTGCCAGTCAGCTGTGAGTCGTCCCAGTGAACTCCGCGTCATTTTAGTCAGCTGTGAGTCACCTGTCACTCGGGCCGCCACTCAGGGAAGGAAGTGTCGGAGTTATCGGGAAAAATTCCTGACCTCAGCAGTGAGAGTGACACAAACCTGCTCTCTCTCTCTCTCTCTCTCTCTCTCTCTCTCTCTCCATCACAAGTGAGGCACGTATTTATAAATTAAATCCTTTATATGTTTCATGTATTTCTTGAGTCAGCTGTATAATACCTTTGTTTTCTATAACATTGTTCCCATCAGGAGTGCTTACCGATTGGTGCACAAGAACCACTCACAATCAGTCTTTTACGTCATCAATCACAAAACGTAAATTATTTGGTGACATTTTTGACGTAATTATTAGAGCCCATCTGATAAGCGAATCACAGGCTGCGTGTGTCACATACAGCCGGGGAATGAATAGAGGATGATGACGGCACTAAATGTGCTTATCTACCATTGGTCCAGCGATCATTTCTCTTACCCAGCCACAAGTCATGAATGAATAATCAGAACGAAGTACAAATCGAGGTGTGTAAACAGCAGGTGCAGCAATTAATTATAAGGTAAAGGTACAATAATTAATTATAAGGTATAGGGACAGTAATTACAGTGTACAGGTACAGCAATTAATTATACAGTACTGCAGTGTACAGGCACTGTCCGAAAAAGGTATCACTACTTTTGCGGTTTTAACAAATTGAAACGCTGGACGAAATGGTTTGGTATATCCTCCAGGGCGCCGTCATATGCCTGCTGCCCAACACTTGACAGTAGGCGGGATAAACACAGTAAGATATACTATAATATATTCACCAAATATTTGCAGGAATAAATTATTGGTCATCTTTACTTTGTGGCAGTTGTCTGTACCGGTGTTACCAGATAATTTAACCATAGATGAGGGTGTTCACTAGTACATGGATCACCCCGCACCACCCTACCAAACTTCAGATCTCTCAAAACTGTAACACACACACACACACACACACACACACACACACACACACACACACACACACACACACACACACGTATCTTACCTATAGTTGATTATAAAGTACAGGTACGGCCATTAATCATAAAGCACGGGTCTTCCAACACCCACCTACCTCCCCTTCCCCTCTTTCCTCCCCACCTTCCTTTTTTTCCTCTCTCCTCTCTCCCCTCATCCTCTTCTCACTCCTACCTTCCTACTCCCCCTCACACTTACCCCTTTCCCTTACCTCCCCCCCTAAACTACTGCTCTCCTCACATCCTCTTACCAGCTTCCCCTCCCCTTAATTCCTTCTCCACCTCTTCCCCTTTTTTCTCCCCACCCAGGTCTCAGGAGGTGTCGTTAAATGAATTAAGGGTAAGGAAGGGGGATGAGTGGAGGGCAGGGAAGGGGGGAGGCGGAGCAGGAGGAGGGAGAAGCAGGAGGAGCGGAAGGTGAGAGGAGGAGGTCCTATACTCTCCTAACTCTGACTTACTTCCTCCTTCACTCTCTCTCTCACTCTCTCTCCAACCCCATCCTCTCTCCCTCACTCTCTCTAGAAGGACAAATGTACATACCTTCAGTGTTGCCATCTTCTCCTCACTCTCTCCTCACTCTTGCTTGAAGTCTCTGCCCCCACAGAAGGACATGTGTACCTTCATCGCCGCCGTCAGCAGATCCTTAAAAAGCTTTCACTTCATCACCTCCAGTTACCATTCTTGTCAGATAATGTCTCCTCTCCTCTCATCATCTATCCCCCTCCTCTTCCCCCTCCTCCTTCTTCTCTTCTCATTCCTCCTTCTCTTTATTCTCTTTCTCCACATCCTCTTAATCTTTCACTTATTCCTTCTCTTCTTCTTTTCTTCTTCTTATTCATTTCCTCCTCCTCCTTCTCCCCTATACCCCTAGCCTTGGAGATCCTCCAGTTTGTGACGTTTTCACTTAAACATTTCACCCGATAAAGACCCAAACTTGTCGTGTTCTCAAACGTTCCTAACTTGGAAACGTGAGAATTCTTTCATGTGGTTCCTAAACTGATCTTACAATCACGGTGATTCCTAAGCTAGTATTTCCTGTAACTAGCGATATGAAAATGTATATAACTACCTGAAATTAAGTTATAACAATGAATTCTAAAAAAAAAAGGTTAGTAAGTTTACCGGAGGTGTGAGGAAATTTAACATGAAATAACACTTAACCAATAACAAATTACACCGACCAATTGCACTGAGACTCCACCGTGACGGGAAACATTAACTTGTTCTCAGTTAAGGAGACAGATCATTAACTGTGGAGCCGAAACTCAGAATTTTTAGTTAAACTGATTTTCTCCCTGAACACCTGATTTTCTCCCTGAACATCTGATTTTTCTCCCTGAACACCTGATTTTTCTCCCTGAACACCTGATTTTCTCCCTGAACACCTGATTTTCTCCCTGAACACCTGATTTTTCTCCCTGAACACCTGATTTTTCTCCCTCTGCCAAGTTTCCGATGACCACCACCAGCCTCTCCCACCCTCTTCCTCCCTCTCCCTTTCCTCACCCTCCCTCTCCCTTCCTTACCTCCCTGCCTCTTTCACCTCCCTCCCCTTCCCTTCCATCATCTCCTTTTCCCTCCCCCCCTCTCTCTTTCACCCCCTCCCCTTCCCTGCTCTCTCAATTTCCTTCCTCACCATCCCCTTCCCCCTCACCCCTCCATCTCCCCTCCACCCTCCTCCCCCCTCTCCCGGTCAAGTATCTCAACCTTTATTGTCGCCTCTTTAAACTGAATACCTGGGCCTCTCTCTCTCTCTCTCTCTCTCTCTCTCTCTCATTTCTTGTATCTTCCATTCTCTATCTCCTATTTCTCCTTCCCCCTTTCTTTTTTTTCTCGCGATTTTCTTCATAATTCTCCTTCTCAACAACCTTTCTCATCTATCCCACTCAACCACCCCTCTCACACCTCTCAATACTCTCACTCAATATTCCCCAAAAATCTTGTGCAAATTTTTTTTAATATTATTATTTTTTACGGGGATTAACCCACCCGGGCACAGGTCACTGACCCACATCAGGGCCTGGAGGGGCGAAAATGTACTACTACTACTACTACTACTACTACTACTACTACTACTACTACTACTTTTTTTTTTTTTTTTTTTTTTTTCTACGTGGCCTCCAGCCTCCCCCAATAGCCACACCTTCGCCACCATTTATTTACCTTAATATTAAATATCCTAATACATAAGAAACTATCCTATCTGTGTTAAATTAGTTGAGCCGCAGATCCATGCGGCATTCAGTGACTGTAGCCTCATAGTCGATATCTGCAGCAGTTGTCGGAGTAGGGGCAGAAGCTCTCGTTCCCCTGAGGCAGAGCAAAGCCGACCGAAGGAGAGAGAAGGACAGTCGACATCTCATCCAGGCTGTGACATAACTTCTGGGCTGCTGCTTCTGTTCGGAGATCAGCTCCGCGAGTCTGGCGTAGAAACATCTTGCACTTGGGCCCATCCCACCAGAGGTTGTGAACACTAGAGGAGTGAAGCTGCCTTGATCAACATTTTGAATTCTCTCCCCATATGCCCTTCTCTTGTCGTTCTCGTTCCTCCTATGCGCAGCATCGAGAGCTAGGTTACGGTGACAAACGGCCATGGGATCAAAAATCCTGATGTCGAAGAAAGCTCGCTGTCCCCGCGTCCAGAATCCTCGAGCACTGACGTCCACACGGGCTTCGTTAGATGTGTTTGAAGTCCTGTGTTGGAAGATCTCGCCATCCAGTGGAAGGAGGGTCGGTTCTACCATGACGTCCCGGCAGATTTCCTTCAACATATTTGCTGTGAGATCCCTTACCTCGTCATGCCTCATGCATATGAAGCCCCCCTTCTTGCAAACCATGGCGTGATCGCCATCATAGGAATAGCCACACACGCATTGGGAGGGCAAACCATCTACTGGCCAACCGTACCTTAGAGCAATGGCATCTGTAAATTCTTGTTTGTTAAGGCTGAAACCATTTGCCCTTATCGGTAACGTAGTTAGCCAGTTCGAGGCGCCCACCTCCTGCGCTATAGCTACTTTTTTTGTCAAATTTTCTGGAACCAGCAGCAATAGTTGCTGCAACATGTCATTTTGGCAGTGCTGCCGATCTGTTGTAATGGACCTACGGATCTTATTAACTTCGCTGGTGTCCACTTCCCCTGTTGCATTCTGGGCTATTATGTGGTCAGTGAGGGCTGCCGTGAGCTTAAGTGAATTTTGATGTTCAGAGTCAGCAATCTCCTCTGGATTAGTTAGTCCCATCCCTCCCAGTCTTGGTGGAAGTGCAAGAAGTGTTCTTTCTGCTAGGGTTAAGTCGTGGTGTTTCACTAGTTTGGGAATGAACTTGACACTGATTGCTTCTTCCAAAGGGTGGAGGAGAGGTCGGATCTCGGGGATGGTACGCATCAGGTAGTTCCAACGATGCTTGACTCCATGGGTGAATGCTGCAAAGGCCGCATGTGGCTCTGTGTTAGCAATCTCCGATAGGGCATGGATTTCGCTAACCCACTCATTCACTTTTCCCCCTACGTACTGGGTCTTGAAGTCCGTAGTGCCAATTACTGCGCCTAGATGTCTTTGGCCGTCCTTAGTTATTTTAACCTCACTTTCGCCGAAAACCTCCACAGCCCGATCATAATGATCTGGCTTCACGATGAGGAAGGATTTGCTGGCGTTAGGGTGGTACCCTATATGTGGACCTCGCGATGTTACCAGGTCCCACCACTTTTTGATGTCCTCCACTTTTCCTGCTCCTGTGAGGTCATCAGCATATGCCACTTGTTTGACCCCAGTTGTTTCATACTTTATTTCTTGTTGGAGCACTGATAGGCCTATTGCATACATTGCCATTGCAACGGGGTCCCCCTGTGTTGTTCCCTCGGTCGACTGTAGGATGGTATCACCTCGTAGAGCCTTGTTGTTTACTATGTAGAGGTCTGAAGGATTCCTATACGAATTTTCAACATACATCGCAAAGCTAGGACACTTGATCTTGATGTTGTGCAGTGCAGCCTTGCGGTTAAGTATGTTGAATGCGTTTGAAGCATCCACCAGAAGAACGGCCTCACAATCACGCTGCTCAAATATCAATCTCATGGCGTGAATGGCCGCCTCCCCACCAGCCTGGTGGCCAGCACACACTTGTAGGTTCCCTGCTGCTGCCCTGACATCGTCCTTTACCACCTCCATTATGCACTTTCCGATGATCCGCCTCAGCACTTCCCCCACCCCTATAGGTCTAATACTACTACTACTAACACTACTACTACTACTACTACTACTAATAATAATAATAATAATAATAAAGTACCATAAAGAAATACAGAAATGAAAAAAAGATCAAGACTGAGAAACAATATATGTTTGTTGTGTTGTCAAAGTAAGACAAACAATTGAGACCCTGCAATTGTGTGTAAATGAGGCAGAAAGTCAGATCAGCAACCTGGGACTTGGTCACAATTTTCGTGATGCCATGTGGCAGCAGAGTCTACCTCTCCTAACTTTCCCTTCAATTCTCTTTCATACCTCTAACTTTCTCTCTCTCTTTCTCCCATGTCTAACCTTCACTTCAATGCATACAGTCTCTCCCCACTTTCTTTCACTTTAACTCTCTCTCCTCTAACATTCGCTTTAACTCTTTCTCTCTCTCTCTCTCTCTCTCTCTCTCTCTCACCTATAACTTTCACTTGAACTCTCTCCTCCGTCACTCAACCTTCACACCAGATCGAAAGTCGTGTTGGTTTATCTGGAGGTGAAAGTTAGAGAGAGAGAGAGAGAAGAGAGAGAGAGAGAGTTGAACACAAGCGTCTCCAAATACTGTTATAATAATTCCAAATTTTCAGCCCCCGTAAGCCTGTCTGTCTGAGTAATGGGATAATACTAAACGAAATGTATAAGGTCCTGGCCTCTCCACTCACTATAGATTTCACGAGGTGGGGGGCATCTACGCGCTCTCTCTCTCTCTCTCTCTCTCTCTCTCTCTCTCCAGTGCCAAGAGGAGGAACATAAACACGGCAAAAAACGTCAACACTGGTGCCTGGTGCTCATTGGTCCACGTCACAACGTTTATTGGCCAATCGTGCACCGTATCACTGTGGTGCCTCGTGCTCACTGGTTCACGTCACAACATTTATTGGCCAATCACACAACGTTCCGCCGTCCGGACTGTGTTTATATAAGTGAGGCTCCCTGCGATTTTAAGCTATGGACTCTCTAACCCTCTCTCACCATGAACGGTTACGAGTTTGATAACGTGGCGCGGATACGTCCGGATACGCCGACCTGCCCCAAGAAATTAAACCTCCTAGTTCTCAAGAAGTTCTTTGAAACTAATGAGATCGTGGGGGTCACCAAGGTGGAACGACTGAAGCTCCATGGTGACATCAAGATCACCTTCGCCGAGAAGGGTATGCCCGTACAGCTCGCGGAGATCCCAGGCATCAACGGCATTCCATTTAAAATGATTGCCTACAAGTGGGACAACCTGAAGCTGGGTGTAATCTCCCACGCCGAAATTGCCCACGTGGACCAAGCAGAGCTGAATGAGCTCCTCAAGGGGCAACTCCAAGTTGTGAAGAAGCTGTCCGACACCACTGCTCTCATCGGACACCATACAACCTTACCCAAGGAGGCTCAACTGGCGTGGGTAACTGTGCCAGTCAAGCCCTACTGCAGACCGAAACGCTGTTACAAATGCCAGCACTACGGACACACTGTCAACAAGTGTGAGGCGCAGGAGGACACCTGCTCCCTGTGCGGCAGCCCCGGACACCGCTACACTGTCTGCCCCAACACAGTAAAGAAATGCACTGCCTGTGGCGGCCCACATTCCTCCGCCGATCGGACCTGCCCGAAATGGAAGGAGGAATGCAGGATAGCCAAGGCTCGACTCGACAACAAACTGAGCTACAAAGAGGCCCTCCTTGCTGTACGCGCCCAAGACAAGAAAAAACCATCAGAAAAGAAAAACCAAGAAAAGAAAACCCAAGAAAAGAAAACTCAAGAAAAGAAAACACAAGAAAAGACACCCGCCACACAGAATCAAGAACACCACGAGGCCCGTGGAGCTGAAGCCCACGTGGTCAACCTCACCGTCTCCGACTTCTTCCACACCTATGAGGACATAAGACACGAGGAAGACGAACAACAAGACCCAAACACGAATGAATGGACACTTCAAGAGAGCAAGAAGAGGAGTAGCGTTAAAAGAAAATCAACATCAAGCTAAGAAGAATATCAAGACAGAAGACCAAGACATTTCCTCCACACAAGAAAACAACACACACAATCTAGCCGACCAAGCACTGAGAATCCATGGCCCAACCCAACACGCACCTGACGCTAGCCTGACTCTGTCCTGCCGCCTCCTAGCCACGTCCGGGCGAATTGCTGCTGCCTCCAACTTATACTCCCTCACGCAAGCGGTGTTTAGCCACTGCACCTATTCTCTCCTCCTAAAATTCACTTCAATCCTCCCTTTATTCTTCCCCTGAACCTCCTTCCCCCCTGTCACTAGCATTTCATGTTCATGATCTTAAGCTTATAGTAAGAGGATCAAACAGACTAGCCAACACGCAACACGCACTCCAACTAGAAGAGGAGTGCAACAGACTTGGACTCAAGATAAATTCAGCCAAGTCGAAAGCGATGGCCATCTGCACAGACACACCAGACAAGATGCTCTCCATACAAAACACGCCGGTAGTCTGGACCAACACCCACCAGTGTCTTGGAATCTGGTTCGACCAGAAACTCACTTTCAAGCCGCAACTCGAGTATCTCAGGCACAGGACGAAGAGCAGACACAACATCATGAGGTCGCTCACCAGCACAACCGCAGGAGCGAACATTCATGTGCTCAAAGCCTACTACACGGCCGCCATCAGATCGCTGGTAGATTACAGTGCTCCAGCACTCATTGGACTGAGAGAAGACCAGATAGCTAAGCTAGAAGTCATCCAAAATAATGCTCTCAGGACCATGCTCGGAGCACCCATGTGGACCAGAATTTGCAATTTGCAAATGGAAACTGAACTACCACCCCTGGCAGTACGAGTCAAGCAGGTGACAGCCGGTCTCCTCGCCAAAATCTGTAGATCAGATAAGCCCACAGCTGCCAAAACGCGAATCAGTGCCTCCCTCCACCTCGACCACAGAGTGCGAGGGGCCACCTGGTCGCACGAGGCAAGCGAGGTCATCCGACACCTGCAAGCAGAAACACTCGTCAAGAACAACCAAGACATACGAGACAATGGTTACGTAGTTCCTCCACCATGGAGCCCTCCACCAGCCACATTCAAAATTACCGACCTAGGTGATAGCAAAGCCAACCTCCAGAAGGAGGACCTCAAAAAATAACTCTGGAAGCCATAGCCACCGAGACACCGGCTGATGCAGCATCATACTTCACAGACGGCTCGGTGGATCCAAAACATCATACATCCGGAGCGGCCTTCTACACCCAAGGTCAGACCCTCCGATGGAGACTTTCTAATGACTGCTCCACCCTACAAACAGAGCTGGTAGCAATCTCAAAGGCCCTACAACACGCTGCAACACAACACAACAAGTCCATCATAATTCACACGGACTCGAAATCGGCCATGCAGGCGCTGCAACACAGTCAACCAAGAGACAACGTCCACATCATAACCTCGATCCTCGCACAGCTACAGGAATTCCAAAGGCAAAATCGCCCAGTCGTCTTACACTGGATTCCCAGTCATGTAGGTATCGGGGGAAACGACATGGCAGACGGAGCAGCCAAGGCAGCCACACGTTCTAGAAGCGTACATATTCAAGTTCCAGCAAGCGTGCAACAGATCAAGAATCACCTCAGAAAGACTACCAAGCTCCACATCCAAAAGAGCTTCCTTCACGCATTCAACGCTGGTTCCCAATCAGCCAAATGGTACCTGGCGGCTACAAAAGGGGAACCACCTTTCGCGAACAAGAAAACACCAAGACAAACCTAAGTTAGCCTTCATCGACTACGACTAGGGTACAAGTGCTCCTGGCAGATGATCGGAAATGACGTCATGGAATGCATCTACTGTCAGGAGCCAGCGGCCAACCCACTTGAACACTATCTCCTCGACTGCGAAGTCACACAGCCTCCGAAACAGAACTCAAAACTTCCAAGAAGCACACACAACACCAGCGGCCACTCTAACCCGAAAGGCCCACACAGACCACATTCACCACCTTCTCCGGGTCATCACACGATACCCACCACCCAGATAGCCTAGAAAGTATCCTCTCCCAGCAAGTGCGGACCCCAGTTCGGGGGGCGCGCCACTCCGAAACTGACCAAGTCCAAGAGTAGGGGTTGGTGGTAAGCGTCCACTGATCGGGGGTCCGCTCACACTTGCAACCTGCAGTATCCTTTCATATCTGCAGGTGGGACCACCTCCAACCCCAAATCCGGTCTGGCTGCTCCAGGAGCTCCAGCCGGAACCACCAAACGGGCCGCCTATAGGCAAAGGCCCGTGTCGGACTACGGTCCGACAATCTCAACAACAACAACAACGATCTTAAGGCATTCTGGCCTTGACTACTCAAGAGATTGGCAACCTAACTTCGCTTTGCCTTACCTAACCTAACCTAATCTAACCTAACTAGAGGTGTCAGAACGCGACTAACTGGTCCACTTAAGTTACGACACACACATAAAAATATTCCCAGAGGTTCGTATATTCATCATTTCTCCCTTACGATGAGACATGACACCACATTTAACTTAGTGAGACTTTAATTTACGACACATTTACCAAGAATCTTTGTGAATTTGTGTTCTTATATAACTTAGCCAGACGAACTTTCACCCGCCTTCTGCCAGCACCAGCGACCAATTATGGTACGAGAGATGGATCAAAGGTAAAAAATATAGGCGGTAATCTTAGGCTCTGCGGGAGGCTGGTGGTGGATGTGATCGACCTGACGTAAACAAACTTAGCCCCGTGATCTTACCCAACACTGACCGACTTTCCCGTTAGTTTAAACTTGACGTCAACCACCAGGCCAATTTACCAGGTTAATCTACCAGGCCAGCCGACCAGGTTAATCTAGCAGGCCAGCCGACCAGGTTAATCTAGCAGGTCAGTCAACCAGGTTAGTAAAGTAATTAGAGTAGTACATAAGAACATAAGAAAATAAGGAATCTGCAATAGGCCGGTTGGCCTGTGCATGGCAGCTCCTGTCGAGAGTTACTACCACTCTCTATCATCCATGAATCTATCCAGCCTCCTTTTGAAACTTTCCAGAGTACCAGCACTTATTACAAAGTTGGTAAGCTTGTTCCACTCGTCCACCACCCTATTTGTGAACCAGTTTCTTCCTATCTCCCTCCTAAACCTAAACTTATCCAACTTAAATCCGTTGCTCCGAGTCCTATCCTGCTCGGATATTATAAGAACTTTATCTATATCCCTTTATTACTAGTACGTCACTGTTGTCTCACGAATAAAAATATGTATATTAACGCGAAGTAAATTTAAAGCCTTAACATTGACCCTCAGGTGTACACCACACACCAATAAACACCACCACACATCAGCAACCACCACCACCACACATCAATAATCACCACCACACATCAATAAACACCACCACACATCAGTAACCACCACCACACATCAATAAACACCACCACACATCAGTAACCACCACCACACATCAATAAACACCACCACACATCAGTAACCACCACCACACATCAATAACCACCAACACATCAATAACCACCACCACACATCAATAACCACCACCACACATCAATAACCACCACCACACATCAATAACCACTTCTCCATTTTCATCTCATCTTCCTATAGATTCATCACTTAACAAGCAGGTTAGGTTAGGTTAGGTGAGGTTAGGTTAGGTTAGGTTAGGTTAGGTTAGGTTAGGTTAGGTTAGGTGTGTCTTTCTGCTAGAGAACTCTCAGCTGCGTCATTATATCTTATCATTTAATGAGAGATAGAGAAAGACACGAAGGAGATGGTGAGACGAAAGAAACAAATCACGAGACATGAGAGAGAGAGAGAGAGAGAGAGAGAGAGAGAGAGAGAGAGAGAGAGAAATACGAATGACTGACAGAAAGATAATTGCCAGATATTAACGAGAGAGACCAACAATTTAGAGATAATATGATGATAATTTATTTACGCCGTCGCTCAGGGAGATGCACGACAACAGACAGTCCTGTACGTCAACACTCAACTTTCTTGTACGATGTCGGGGTTTTTTTTTGAGAGTTTGTTTACATTACGTTCCGGGGAGTAACCGATCACGAGATAAACGAGGTTGAGTTTGGTTTTTATGTTGTAATTTTTCACCTCTTTAGCATGTTATTGTCTTGTAATTAGTGGAAGTATATTAACACGGGGGATTACACACACACACGGGGGATTACACACACACACACACACACACACACACACACACACACACACACACACAAAGCTTCGTTTCACCACCATCAACAAAACAAGGTAGACAATTCACAACCAATATTTTTCATCTCCTACAATATTAAAACACAAATTCTAAATGACACTAAAATAAAATACAAACAAACCGACAACCTCCACTTTCCATTAATTTACGTATTTTTCAAGAGTTCTTCGTCGCAGAAACAATTACGGAGGAAATAAACTTTGCCGCTCGTGATCAGATGAAGCTAATTTGCATAAAACCAGGGAAAATGCATTCACGGCTTGTTTACACAGCTAGTTATCTCTTTTAGGAGTAAAAATATCCGACAACAATAGAAAATTTCCAGCGAGCGATTCAATGTGAGACTTTGAACGATACTTTGTGGAAGGTTCATATCTGCTCGCCTGGAGAAAATAATGAGACTCCATAAAAGAAACTCGAAATAAATTATCAATATCAGAAAAGGTTCGGGTAGTTTTATGTATTATTTATCCCTGTATCTGACGGTACAGAGGAGCGACCACCGGCAATACAGTCGAGTACGGTACAGTGGAATAACGACTTCATAACACCTAGTTTAAGTTGATGTGTCAGTAAAGGTTTGAAATATTATTACGGTAATTCTTATAAAATTTCAGGTATAGGTATAAAGTACAGGTACAGTAATTCCCAGACGATTACAGTAACAATTACAAGCTTAAGCAATAAAGTAGTTCTATCTGGTTACAGTAGGATTGTAAACAACAAAGTCATCCGTTGCTGTATTGAGTATGAGAACACAGCAATTCACAATACAGCAGCTCACAATACAACAACTCACAACACAGCAACTCACAATACAACAACTCACAACACAGCAGGTCACAACACAGCAGCTCACAATACAACAACTCACAATACAACAACTCACAACACAGCAGCTCAAAATACAGCAGCTCACAACACAGCAGCTCACAATACAGCAGTTCACAATACAGCAGCTCACAATACAACAACTCACAATACAACAACTCACAACACAGCAGCTCAAAATACAGCAGCTCACAATACAGCAGCTCACAATACAGCAACAATACAAGCTCACAATACAGCAACTCAAAACACAGCAACTCACATTACAGCAGCTCACAATACAGCAACTCACAATACAGCAACTCACAATACAGCAACTCACAACACAGCAACTCACAACACAGCAACTCACAATACAGCAACTCACAATACAGCAGCTCACAACACAGCAGCTCACAACACAGCAACTCACAATACAGCAACTCACAATACAGCAACTCACAACACAGCTACTCACAACACAGAAACTCACAATACAGCAACTCACAATACAGCAGCTCACATTACAGTAGCTCATAATACAGCAGCTCACAATACAGCAGCTCACAACACAGTAACTCACAATACAGCAACTCACAATACAGCAGCTCACAACACAGCAGCTCACAATACAGCAGCTCACAACACAGCAGCTCACATTACAGTAGCTGATAATACAGCAGCTCACAATACAACAGCTCACAACACAGTAACTCACAATACAGCAGTTCACAAATACAGCAACTCACAATACAGCAGCTCATAATACAACAGCCTGCCAACACAGCAGCTCACAATACAGCAGCTCGCTACTACAGCAGCTCACAATACAACAACTCACAACACAGCAGCTCACAATACAGCAGCTCACAATACAGCAACCTGCCAATACAGCAACTCACAATACAGCAGCTCACAATACAGCAGTTCACAATACAGCAGCTCACAACACAGCAGCTCACAAATACAGCAACTCACAACACAGCAACTCACAATACAGCAGCTCACAATACAGCAGCTCACAATACAGCAACTCACAACACAGCAGCTCACAATACAGCAGCTTACAACACTGCAGCTCACAATACAGCAGCTCACAATACAGCAGTTCACAATACAGCAGCTCACAATACAGCAACTCACAACACAGCAGCTCACAATACAGCAGCTTACAACACAGCAGCTCACAACACAGCAGCTCACAATACAGCAGCTTACAACACAGCAACTCACAATACAAACTCACAATACAGCAGCTCACAATACAGCAGTTCACAACACAGCAGCTCACAACACAGCAGCTCAATATGCTAAATCCTCACAACACAACTCACAATACAGCAGCTCACAATACAGCAGCTCACAATACAGCAGCTCACAACACAGCAGCTCACAATACAACAACTCACAATACAGCAGTTCACAATACAGCAGTCACAACACAGCAGCTCAATACAAAGAAAGTTCACAATACAGCAGCTCACAATACAGCTCACAACACAGCAACTCACAATACAGCAGTTCACAATACAGCAGCTCACAATACAGCAGCTCACAACAGAGCAGTCAGCCACAGCAGCTCACAAATACAGCAGCTCACAACACAGCACTCACAATACAGCAGGTTCACAAATACAGCAGCTCACAATACAAGCAGCTCACAATACAGCAGCTCACAATACAGCAGCTCACAACACAGTAACTCACAATACAGCAGCTCACAATACAGCAACTCACAACACAGCAACTCACATTACAGCAGCTCACAATACAGCAGCTCACAATACAGCAACTCAAAACACAGCAACTCACATTACAGCAGCTCACAATACAGCAACTCACAATACAGCAACTCACAATACAGCAACTCACAACACAGCTACTCACAACACAGAAACTCACAATACAGCAACTCACAATATAGCAGCTCACAACACAGCAGCTCACAACACAGCAACTCACAATACAGCAACTCACAATACAGCAACTCACAACACAGCAACTCACAACACAGCAACTCACAATACAGCGAAAACCTCAATACCAGCAACTCACAACACTAACTCTAATGCAAAGAAACTCACAATACAGCAACTCACAATACAGCAGCTCACAATACAGCAGCTCTCAATGCAACAACTCCCACAACACTAACTCACAATACCGAAGCTCATCTGGCATTCTGTACAGCAGCTCTCAATACAACCAACTCACAACACTAACTCACAATACAGCAACTCACAATACAGCAGCTCACAATACAGTAACTCTAACACTAACTCACAATACCAGCAACTCCACAACACAGCAATTCACAATACAATAACTCAATACAGCAGCTCACAATACAGCAGCTCACAATACAGCAACTCACAACACAGCAGCTCACAATACAGCAGCTTACAACACTGCAGCTCACAATACAGCAGCTCACAATACAGCAGTTCACAATACAGCAGCTCACACACAGCAGCTCACAATACAGCAGTTCACAATACAGCAGCTCACAATACAGCAGCTCACAACACAGCAACTCACAACACAGCAGCTCACAACACAGGAGGTCACAACACAGCAGCTTACAACACAGCAGCTCACAACACAGCAGCTCACAACATAGCAGCTCACAATACAGCAACTCACAACACAGCAACTCACAACACAGCAACTCACAACACAGCAACTCACAACACAGCAACTCACAACACAGGAGGTCACAACACAGCAACTCACAACACAGGAGGTCACAACACAGCAACTCACAACACAGCAACTCACAACACAGCAACTCACAACACAGCAACTCACAACACAGGAGGTCACAACAGCAACTCACAACACAGGAGGTCACAACACAGCAACTCACAACACAGCACTCACAACACAGCAACTCACACACAGCAACTCACAACACAGGAGGTCACAACACAGCAGCTCACAACACAGGAATGTCACAACACAACAACTCACAACACAGCAACTCACAACACAGCAACTCACAACACAGCAACAGAGGCACGCAGCCTGCACACAGGAGGTCAGCAACACAGCAACTCACAACACAGCAACTCACAACACAGCAACTCACAACACAGCAACTCACAACACAGGAGGTCACAACACAGCAGCTCACAACACAGGAGGTCACACAGCAGCTCACAACACAGCAACTCACGACACAGCAACTCACAACACAGAGGTCACAACACAGCAGCTCACAACACAGCAGCTACAACACAGGAGGTCACACACAGCAGCTCACACACAGCAACTCACAACACAGCAACTCACAACACAGCAACTCACAACACAGCAACTCACAACACAGAGGTCACAACACAGCAGCTCACAACACAGGAGGTCACAAACAGCAACTCACAATACAGCACCTCACAACACAGCAACTCACAACACAGCAACTCACAACACAGCAACTCACAACACAGGAGGTCACAACACAGCAGCTCACAACACAGGAGGTCACAACACAGCAGCTTACAACACCGGAGGTCACAATACAGCAACTTACTCACAGCAACTCACAACACAGCAACTCACAACACAGCAACTCACAACACAGCAACTCACAACACAGGAGGTCACACACAGCAACTCACAATACAGCACCACACACAGCAACTCACAACACAGCAACTCACAACACAGCAACTCACAACACAGGAGGTCACAACACAGCAGCTCACAACACAGGAGGTCACACACAGCAGCTCACAACACAGGAGGTCACAACACAGCAGCTACAACACCGGAGGTCACACACAGCAACTCACACACAGCAACTCACAACACAGCAACTCACAACACAGCAACTCACAACACAGCAACTCACAACACAGCAGCTCAACACAGCAACTCACAACACAGGAGGTCACAACACAGCAGCTACAACACACGGAGGTCACAATACAGCAGCTCACACACAGCAACTCACAACACAGCAACTCACAACACAGCAACTCACAACACAGCAACTCCCAACACAGCAACTCACAACACAGGAGGTCACACACAGCAACCTACAATACAGCAACTCACAATACAGCAACTCACAACACAGCAACTCACAACACAGCAACTCACAATACAGCAGCTCACCACAGCACTCACAACACAGGAGGTCACCACAGCAGCTCACAATACAGCAGCTCACAATACAGCAACTCACCACACAGGAGTTCACAACACAGCAACTCACAACACAGGTCACAACAGCAGCTACAGTACAGCAGCTGACAATACAGCAGCTCACAACACAGTAACTCACAACACAGCAACTCACATACAGCAGCTCACAATACAGCAGCTCAATCACAGCAGCTCACAATACAGCAGTTCACAACACAGCAACTCACAAACAGGAGGTCACAACACAGCAACTCACAACACAGCAACTCACAATACAGCAGCTCACAATACAGCAGTTCACAACACAGCAACTCACAACACGGGGTCAGCACGTAACTCCCACACAGCAGCTCTGCAGCTCTGTCAGCGGCTCACAATACAGCAGTTCACAACACAGCAACTCACAACACAGGAGGTCACAACACAGCAACTCACAACACGAGGTCACAACACAGCAGCTCACAATACAGCAGCTCACAACACAGGAGGTCACAACACAGCAGCTTCAACAAAGCAACTCACAACACAGGAGGTCACAACACAGCAACTCACAACACAGCAGCTCACAATACAGGTCACAACACAGCAGCTTACAACAAAGCAACTCACAACACAGGAGGTCACAACACAGCAGCTACAACAAAGCAACTCACAACACAGCAACTCACAACACAGGAGGTCACAACACAGCAACTCACATACAGCAGCTCACAATACAGCAACTCACAACACAGGAGGTCACAACGGCTCACAACACAGCAGCTCACAATACAGCAACTCACAACACAGGAGGTCACAACACAGCAGCTCACAACACAGCAACTCACAACACAGCAACTCACAACACAGCAACTCACAACACAGGCAGCTCACAATACAGCAGCTCACCAATACAGCAGCTCACAATACAGCAGTTCACAACACAGCAGCTCACAATACAGCAGCTCATAATACAGCAGCTCACAACACAGCAGCTCACATACAGCAGCTCACAATACAGCAGCTCACACCACAGCAGCTCATACAGCAGCTCACAACACAGCAACTCACAACACAGCAACTCACAACACAGCAACTCACAACACAGTAACTCACAATACAGCAGCTCACAATACATCAGTTCACAATACAGCAGCTCACAATACAGCAGTTCCAACACAGCAGCTCACAATACAGCACCTCACAATACAGCAGCTCACAACACAACAGCTCACAATACAGCAGCTCACAACACGGAGGTCACAACACAGCAACTCACAACAGGAGGTCCCAACACAGCAGCTTACAACACAGCAGCTCACAATCAGCAGCTCACAACACAGCAGCTCACAACACAGGTCACAACACAGCAGCTCACAACACAGCAGCTCACAATATAGCAGCTCACAACACAGCAGCTCACAATACAGCAGCTCACAACACAGCAACTCACAACACAGGTCACACAGCAGCTTACAAGCAGCTCACAATACAGCAACTCAAACCAGCAGCTCACAACACAGCAGCTCACAATCAACAACTCACAACACAGCAGCTCAAAACAGCAGCTCACAACACAGCAGCTCAACAGAGTAACTCACAATAGAGAGCAATTCACAACACAGCAGCTCACAACACAGCAGCTACAACACAGCAACTCACAATACAGCAGCTCACAACACAGGAACTCACACACAACCCATCACAATACAGCAACTCACAACACAGCTACTCACAACAGGCAACTCCACAATGCAACAACTCACAAACAGCAACTCACAATACAGCAGCTCACAACACAGCAACTCACAATACAGCAACTCACAATACAGCAACTCACAACACAGCAGCTCACAATACAGCAACTCACAATACAGCAACTCACAATACAGCAGCTCACAACACAGGAACTCACAACACAGCAACTCTCACAATACAGCAGCTCACAATACAGCAACTCACAACACAGCTACTCACAACACAGGAGCTCACAACACAGCAGCTCACAATACAGCAACTCACAATACAGCAACTCACAATACAGCAACTCACAATACAGCAGCTCACAACACAGGGCTCACAACACAGCAACTCACAATACAGCAACTCACAACACAGCAACTCACAATACAGCAACTCACAATACAGCAACTCACAATACAGCAACTCACTACAGCAGCTCACAACACAGCAACTCACAACACAGCAGCTCACAATACAGTGCTCACAACACAGCAACTCTAACGGAACTCACAACACAGCAACTCACAATACAGCAACTCACAATGCAACAACTCACAAGCAGCTCACAATACAGCAACTCACAACACAGCAACTCACAATAGAGCAACTCACAACACAGCTACTCACAATACAGCAACTCACAATACAGCAACTCACAATACAGTAACTCACAATACAGCAACTCACAACACAGCAACTCACAATACAGCAACTCACAACCACAGCAGCTCACAACACAGGAACTCACAACACAGCAACTCACAACACAGCAGCTCACAACACAGCAACTCACAACACAGCAACTCACAATACAGCAACTCACAACACAGCAGCTCATCAGCTCTGCTGAACTCACAACACAGCAACTCACAATGCAACAACTCTGCACTCACAACACAGCAACTCACAATACAGCAGCTCACAACACAGGAACTCACAACACAGCAGCTCACAACACAGGAACTCACAACAGCAACTCACAATACAGCAACTCACAACACAGCAACTCACAATACAGCAACTCACAACACAGCTACTCCACAACACAGCAGCCTCACAATACAGCAACTCACAATACAGCAGTTCACCAGCAGCTCACAATACAGCAACTCACAATACAGCAACTCACGCACAGTAACTCACAACACTAACTCACAATACAGAAACTCACAAAAACAGCAGTTCACAATACAGCAACTCACAATACAGCAGCTCACAATACAGCAGCTCACAATACAGCAACTCACAATACAGCAACTCACAACACAGCAACTCACAATGCAGCTCACAACACAGCAACTCACAATACAGCAACTCACAATACAGCAACTCACAACACAGCAACTCACAATACAGCAGCTCACAATACAGTGCTCACAACACAGCAACTCTAACGGAACTCACAACACAGCAACTCACAATACAGCAACTCACAATGCAACAACTCACAAGCAGCTCACAATACAGCAACTCACAACACAGCAACTCACAATAGAGCAACTCACAACACAGCTACTCACAATACAGCAACTCACAATACAGCAACTCACAATACAGTAACTCACAATACAGCAACTCACAACACAGCAACTCACAATACAGCAACTCACAACCACAGCAGCTCACAACACAGGAACTCACAACACAGCAACTCACAACACAGCAGCTCACAACACAGCAACTCACAACACAGCAACTCACAATACAGCAACTCACAACACAGCAGCTCATCAGCTCTGCTGAACTCACAACACAGCAACTCACAATGCAACAACTCTGCACTCACAACACAGCAACTCACAATACAGCAGCTCACAACACAGGAACTCACAACACAGCAGCTCACAACACAGGAACTCACAACAGCAACTCACAATACAGCAACTCACAACACAGCAACTCACAATACAGCAACTCACAACACAGCTACTCCACAACACAGCAGCCTCACAATACAGCAACTCACAATACAGCAGTTCACCAGCAGCTCACAATACAGCAACTCACAATACAGCAACTCACGCACAGTAACTCACAACACTAACTCACAATACAGAAACTCACAAAAACAGCAGTTCACAATACAGCAACTCACAATACAGCAGCTCACAATACAGCAGCTCACAATACAGCAACTCACAATACAGCAACTCACAACACAGCAACTCACAATGCAGCTCACAACACAGCAACTCACAATACAGCAACTCACAATACAGCAACTCACAACACAGCAACTCACAATACAGCAGCTCACAACTCACCAGCACAACACAGCACCCAACTCACACACACAGCTACTCACACAGCAGCTCTATACAGCAGCTCACAATAAAGCAGTTCACAATACAGCAGCTCACAATACAGCAGCTCACAATACAGCAACTCACAGCACAGTAACTCACAACACTAACTCACAGAACAGAAACTCACAATACAGCAGTTCACAATACAGCAACTCCAATACACAGCAACTCACAGCCAGTAACTCACAACGCAACTCACAATACAGGAAACTCACAATACAGAAACTCACAACACAGCAGCTCACAATACAGCAGCTCACCATAGCAACTCACAACACTAACTCACAATACAGAAACTCACAATACAGCAGCTCACAATACAGCAACTCACAATACAGCAGCTCTCAATACAGCAACTCACAGCACTAACTCATGCAAAGCTCACAATACAGCAGCTCACAACACAGCAGCTCTCAATACAGCAACTCACAACACTAACTCACAATACAGCAACTCACAATACAGCAGCTCACAATACAGTAACTCCAACACTAACTCACAATACAGCAACTCACAACACAGCAATTCACAATACAGTAACTCAATACAGCAGCTCACAATACAGCAGCTCACAATAGAGTAACTCACAACAGAGCAACTCACAACACAGCTCACAATACAGTAGCTCACAATACAGCAGTCACAATACAGCACTCACAATGCAGCAGCTCACAATAGAGCAACTCACAACACAGCAACTCACAACACAGTAACTCACAACACTAACTCACAATACAGAGCTCACAATACAGCAGTTCACAATACAGCAACTCACAACACTAACTCACAGTCACAGCAGCTCCGCAATTACAATCCAGTAACTCAACCTTCGCTCCATGCAGAAACTCACAATACAGCAGTTCACAATACAGCAACTCACAACACTAACTCACAATACAGCAACTCACAATACAGTAGCTCACAATACAGCAACTCACACACCAGCAACTCAATACAGCAACTCACAACACAGCAATTCACAATACAGCAACTCAATACAGCAGCTCACAATGGCAACCACAGCGTAACTCACCAGCAGCACACAACAGCAACTCACAATACAGTAAGTCACAATACAGCAGCTCGAAAACAGTAACTCACAATACGGCAGCTCACAATAGAGTAACTCACAATAGAGCAACTCACAATACAGCAGCTCACAACACAGCAAGCTCTCCATAAGTCGTCACGGCTCGCAATACAGCAGCTCAGAAAACAGTAACTCACATGCAGCAGCTCCTATAGAGCAACTCACAATACAACAACACAACAAAGCAGCACCAACACAACACAGCAGGTCATAACACAGCAACACACAACACAGCAACACACAACACAGCAACACACAACACCAACACACAGCAGCAACACAACACAGCAGCACAACACAGCAACACACAACACACAACACAGCGTCACAACACAGCAACACACAACACAACAACACACAACACAGCAACACACAACACAGCAACACACAACACAGCAGCACACAACACAGCAACACCACACAGCAACACACAACACAGCTACACACAACACAGCAACACACAACACAACAACACAGCAACACACAACACAGCAACACCACAACACAACAACACACAACCAGCAACACACAACACAGCAGCCACACACAACACAGCAACACATACACAGCAACACAACACAGCAACACACAACACAGCAACACACAACACAGCAACACACAACACAGCAGCACACACAACACAGCAACACACAACACAATAACACACAACACAGCAACACACAACACACAACACAGCAACACACAACACAACAACATGGCAACACACAAACACAGCAACACACAACACAGCAACACAACCACAGCAACCACTTACAATGACACACAACACAGCCAACACACAACACAGCAGACACACAACACAGCAACACTACACAGCAACCACACAACCACACACAGCAAACACACAGCAAACACACCACGCAGCACACAACCCAACACAGCACAACACACACAACACAACACGACACAAACACACAACACTACACACGCAACACAGCAACACCACAATAACACACAACACAGCAACACACAACACAGCAGCACACAACGACAACAACACCAACACAGCAACACACAACACAGCACACAACCAGCAACAAACACACAACACCAAACACACAACCGCAATACCACGCACACAACACAATGACACACAACACAGCAACACACAACACAGCAAAACACACAACACAGCAACACACAACACAGAACACACAACACAGCAACACACAACACAACAACAACGACCACAACACAGCAACACCAACACAGCAACACACACACGTAACACAACACAGCACACAACAACACACACGCAACACAACACAACAACACAACACAGCAGCACACAACACAGCAACACACAACACAACACCAACACAACACAGCAGCACACAACACAGCAACACACAACACAGCAGCACACAACGAAAAACACACAACACAGCAACCACACAACACACAACACACAACACAGCAACACACAACACAGCAACACACCTACGCAACCACAAGCAACACACAACCGCAACACACAACACAGCAACACAACCAACACAGCAACACACAACACAACAACACAACACAGCAACACACAACAGCAACACACACCAACAAACCAACCAACACAAACACCACAGCAACACACAACACAGCAACACACAACACAGCACCACACAACCACACAGCACACAAAACCACCACAACACACACAACACAGCAACACACAACCAGACAACACACAACACAGCAACACACAACCACAGCAACCACCGACAATACACACAACACAATGACACACACAACCAGACAACACACAACATGCAACCACAACAGCAACACACACAGCACACAACACAGCACCGACAGCACGGCAACACACAACACAGCAACACACAACACAGCCAACACAACCTGACAACACCACACAACACAGCCAACACACAACACAACAACACACAACCTGACAACACAGCAAGCACAAAACACAGCACACAACACAACAACACACAACACAGCAGCTACCCACAACACACAACACACGCAACACAATGACACACAACACAACAACGCACAACACACAACACAATGACACACAACACAGCAACACACAACACAACCAACACCACAACACAGCAACACACAACCGCAACCACCACACAGCAAACACACAACACAGCAACACACAACACAGCAACACACAACCATACACACAACCCAGCAACACACAACCACGCACACAACACAGCCAACACACCAGCAATGCACACAACACAGCAACACACAACACAGCAACACACAACACAGCAACACACAACACAGCAGCACACAACACAGCAACACACAACACATAACACACAACACAGCAACACAACAGGCAACACACAAACACAGCAACACACACAACGCACGTTACACAACACAGCAACACACAACTACACAACCACAGCAACACCCACAGCAACACACAACACAGCAACACAACACAGCAACCACAACCAACACACAGCAACCAGCAACACACAACACAACAACACACAACACAGCAACACACCACACAATAACACGCAACACAACAACACAAAACCACAGCAACACACAACACACAACACAAAACACAACACAGCAACACACAACACAACACAACACACAACACCAACCAACACCACAACACAACCAACACTCACAACACACAACACACAACACAGCAACACACAACACAGCAACACACAACACGCAACACACAACACAGCAACACAACACACAGCAACACACAACCTGCAACACACACAGCAACACACAACACAGCAGCCAACTCACACACAAGCACACACACAGCAACACACAACACAGCAACACACAACACAGCAACAACACAACACACGCACACAACCACAACACAGCAACACACAACACAGCAACACACAACACAGCAACACACACAACACAGCAACACACAACACAGCAACACACAACACAGCAACCTACAGCAACACACAACCTGACAACACACAACACAACAAACACACAACACAATACACCAACACAGCAACACACAACACAGCAACACACAACACAGCAACACAACATAAGAAATACAACACAGCAACACACAACACAGCAACACACAACACAGCAACACACAACACAGCAACACACAACACAGCAGCACACAACACAAATAACACACAACACAGCAACACACAACACAGCAAAACACAACACAGCAACACACAAATACAGCAACACACAACACAGCAAACACAACACAGCAACACACAACACAGCAACACACAACACAGCAACACACAACACAGCACAACACAGCAACACACACACAGCAACACACAACACAGCAGGTCAGCACATGAGCAGCAGGAGTTAACGACAGGAGTTGGGGACATGTTAGCGCATATTACCCCATTTTAAGGCTCTCGCCAACCCGGGTTTAACAGAGCAGAAACACCCTGAACTAACAGAGGGTCGCCCTGATACACCAAGACCCGGACAAATAACACGCGTGCCTCAGATTAAATTTTCCCGCCAGAGTGTGAAGTAAGTAAGGACATGACTCCCCGGACGATGGGTGGTCAACATCACTGAGGGATTAATGCAGTGAAATGTCTAATTATGTAGTGGTGGTGGGAGAGGGGAGGTGGGTGGTGGTGGGAGAGAGAGGGGAGGGTGGTGTGGTGGGTGGGAGCGAGAGAGGGAGGGTGGTGGTGGTGGTGGTGCGGAGAGAGGAGGGTGGTGGTGGTGGTGTGAGAGAGAGGGAGGGTGGTGGGTGGTGGTGGGTGCGAGAGAGGAGGGTGGTGGTGGTGGTGGTGCGGGAGAGAGGGAGGTGGTGGTGGTGGGAGCGAGAGAGGAGGGTGGTGGGTGGTGGTGAGAGGAGAGGAGGGTGGTGGTGGTGGTGGTGGGGGAGAGAGGAGGGTGGTGGTGGTGGTGGTGCGAAGGGGAGGGTGGTGGTGGTGGTGGGAGAGAGGGAGGTGGTGGTGGTGGGTGGGAGAGAGGGGAGGGTGGTGGTGGTGGTGGAGAGAGAGGGGAGGTGGTGGTGGTGGTGGAGGAGAGAGGGAGGGTGGTGGTGGTGGTGAGAGAGAGGGAGGGTGGGTGGTGGTGGTGGGTGGGAGAGAGGGAGGGTGGTGGTGGTGGTGGAGAAGGGAAGGTGGTGGTGGTGGTGGTGGAGGAGAGAGGAGGTGGGTGGTGGTGGTGAGAGAGAGAGGGAGGGTGGTGGTGGTGGTGGAGAGAGAGGGAGGGGTGGTGGGTGGTGGTGGGCGGAGAGAGGGAGGTGGTGGGTGGTGGAGCGAGAGAGGGAGGGGTGGTGGTGGTGGTGGAGAGAGGGAGGGTGGTGTGGTGGTGGTGGTGCGAGAGAGGAGGGTGGTGGTGGTGGTGGTGGAGAGAGGGAGGGGTGGTGGTGGTGGTGGGAGAGAGGAGGGTGGTGGTGGTGGTGGAGAGAGGGAGGGTGGTGGTGGTGGTGGGAGAGAGGAGGGTGGTGGTGGTGGTGGTGGTGCGAGAGGGAGGGGTGGTGGTGGTGGTGGTGGTGGTGAGAGAGAGGGAGGGTGGTGGTGGTGGTGGTGTGGGAGAGAGGGAGGTGGTGGTGGTGGTGGAGAAAGGAAGGTGGTGGTGGTGGTGGTGGGAGGAGAGGAGGGGTGGTGGTGGTGGAGAGAGGGAGGGTGGTGGTGGTGGTGGTGAGAGGGAGGGTGGTGGTGGTGGTGGTGGTGAGAGAGGAGGGTGGTGGTGGTGGTGAGAGGAGAGGGAGGGTGGTGTGTGGTGGTGAGAGAGAGGGAGGGGTGGTGGTGGTGGTGGAGAGAGGGAGGGGTGGTGGGAGCGAGAGAGGGAAGGTGGTGGTGGTGGTGGTGGGAGAAAGGAGGTGGTGGTGGTGGAGCGAGAGGAGGGGTGGTGGTGGTGGTGGGAGAGAGGAGGGAGGGTGGTGGTGGTGGAGAGAGGAGGGTGGTGGTGGTGGTGGTGGGGAGAGAGGGAGGGTGGTGGTGGTGGTGGTGGAGAAGAGGAGGGTGGTGGTGGTGGTGGTGGGAGAGAGGGAGGGTGGTGGTGGTGGTGGGAGAGAGGGGGGGTGGTGGTGGTGGTGGGAGGAGAGAGGTAGGGGTGGTGGTGGTGGTGGTGGAGAGGGAGGGTGGTGGTGGTGGTGAGAGAGGGAGGTGGTGGTGGTGGTGGTGGAGGAGAGAGGGAGGGTGGTGGTGGTGGTGGAGGAGAGGGAGGGTGGTGGGTGGTGGTGGTGGGAGAGGGAGGGTGGTGGTGGTGGTGAGAGAGAGGGAGGGTGGTGGTGGTGGAAGGAGAGAGGGGAGGGTGGTGGTGGTGGTGGGAGAGAGGGAGGGTGGTGGTGGGTGGAGCGAGAGAGGTGGGGTGGTGGGTGGGTGGTGAGAGAGGGAGGGTGGTGGTGGTGGGGGAGAGGGAGGTGGTGGGTGGTGGTGGGAGGGAGAGGGGAGGGTGGTGGGTGGTGGTGGAGAGAGGGAAGGTGGTGGTGGTAGTGGTGGAGAGAGGGAGGTGGTGGTGGTGGTGGTGGGTGCGAGAGGGAGGGTGGTGGTGGTGGTGGGAGAGAGGGAGGGTGGTGGTGGTGGTGGTGAGAGAGAGGGAGGGTGGTGGTGGTGGTGGTGGTGGGAGAGAGGGAGGTGGTGGTGGAGAGAGGAGGGGTGGTGTGGTGGGAGGAGAGGAGTGGAGGGTGGTGGTGGTGGTGGTGGTGGGAGAAAGGGAGGTGGTGGTGGTGGTGGGAAGCGAGGAGGTAGGGTGGTGGTGGTGGTGGGAGAGAGGGAGGTGGTGGTGGTGGAGCGAGAGGAGGAGGGTGGTGGGTGGTGGGTGGTGGAGAGAGGGAGGGTGGTGGTGGTGGAGCGAGAGAGGAGGGTGGTGGGTGGTGGTGAGAGAGGGAGGTGGTGGGTGGTGGTGGTGAGAGAGAGGGAGGGTGGTGGTGGGTGGGAGAAAGGGGGAGGGGTGGTGGTGGTGGGAGAGAGGAGGGTGGTGGTGGTGGTGGTGGTGGGAGGAGGGGAGGTGGGTGGGTGGTGAGAGGGGGAGGTGGGTGGTGGGGAGAGGGAGGGGAGGTGGGTGGTGGGTGAGGAGAGTGGATATGGGTGGTGGTGAGGGATGGGGAGGTGGGTGGATGGTGAGAGGTAGGGGTGAGGGGTGGTGAGATGGAGGAGGTGGTGGTGAGAGGAGGGGAAGGTGGTGGTGAGAGGAGGAAGGTGGTGGTGGTGGAGAGGAGGGGGAGGTTGGTGGTGGGAAGAGGGAGGGAGGTGGTGGTGAGAGAGGGGAGGGGTGGGTGGGTGGCAGGAGAGGAGGAGGGTGGGTGGTGGGAGAGGAGAGGGAGGTGGGGTGGTAGGGAGGGAGGGGGTGGTGGAGGAGGGGGGGTGTGGTGGAGAGGGGGAGGGGAGGTGGTGGTGGTGGAGAGGGAGGGTGGTGGGTAGGTGAGAGGGAGAGGATGTGGGTGGTGGTGGGGGAGGGGGGAGGGGGTGGTGGTGAGAGGGCGGGGGGAGGTGGTAGAGAGGAGGGGAGGTGGGTGGTGGTGAGGGGAGGAGGTGGGTGGTGGTGTGGAGGTGGAGGTGGGTGGTAGAGGGGAGGGGTGGTGGTGAGAGGGAGGATGTGGTGGTGGTGAGAGGTGGTGGAGGTGGTGGAGGAGAGGATGATGGGGAGGTGGGTGGTGGTGAGAGGAGGTGGTGGGTGAGAGTGGAGGGAGGTGGTGGTGGTGGAGAGGGGAGGTTGGAGGAGGTGATGTGGGTGGTGGTGAGAGGGATGGGGGAGGTGGGTGATGAGGAGGTAGGGAGGTGGGTGGTGGGAGTGAGGAAGAGGGGAGGGGAGGGGAGGTGGTGGAGAGGTGGGTGGTGGTGAGAGGGAGGGGTAGGTGGTGGTGGGAGAGGGGAGGGGAGGTGGGTGGTGGTGAGAGGTAGGGGAGGTGGTGGTGGTGAGAGAGAGAGGGGATGTGGGGTGGTGGTGAAAGGAGGGGGACGTGGGTGGTGGAGAGGGAGAGGGAGGTGGGTGGTGGGAGAGGTAGGGGTGGTGGTGAGAGGAGAGGGTGGGTGGTAGAAGGAGGGGGTGGTGGGTGAGAGGAGGATGGGGGGAGGTGGGTGGTGGGTGGAGAGGGGAAGGTGGGTAGGTGGGAGAGGGAGGGGAGGTTGGTGGTGGTGGAGAGGGAGGGGGGAGGTGGGTGGTGGTGAGAGGAGGGGAAGGTGGTGGCAGAGAGGGAGGGAGGTGGTGGGTGTGGGAGAGGGAGGGGAAGGTGAGAGGGAGGGGAAGGGTGGTGGAGAAGGAGGGGAAGGTGGGTGGTGGTGAGAGGGGAGGGGGAAGGTGGGTGGTGGTGAGAGGGAGGGGGGAAGGTGGGGTGGTGGTGAGAGGGAGGGGAAGGTGTGGGTGGTGGGAGAGGGAGGGGAGGTGGTGGTGAGAGGAGGGGGAAGGTGGGTGGTGGGTGGAGAGGAGGGGAAGGTGGGTGGTGGTGAGATGGAGGGGGGAGGTGGCAGGAGAGGGGAAGGTGGGGTGGTGGGTGAGAGGGAGGAAGGTGGGTGGTGGTGAGAGGGAGGAAGGTGGGTGGTGAGAGGGAGGAGGTTGGTGGTGAGGGGAGGGGGAGGTGGGTGGTGGTGAGGGAGGGAGGAGGTGGGCAGGTGAGAGGGAGGGGATGGTGGTGGTGGTGAGAGGAGAGTGGGATGTGGGTAGTGGAGAGTGGAGGGGGAGGCAGAGGTTGAGGAGAGGGGGAGGGTGGTGGGAGAGGAGGGGGTGGGTGGGTGAGGAGAAGATGGGGTGGTGGGTGAGAGGGAGAGGGGAGGTGGTGGGAGAGGAAGGTGGTGGTGAGAGGAGGGGAGGTGGTCAGAGGGGAGGTGGGTGGGAGGAGAGGAGGTGGTGGTGAGAGGGAGTGATGGGTAGGTGAAAGGAGGGGGGAGGGGTGGTGGTGAGGGAAGGTGGGTGGTGGTGAGGAGGGGAGGTGGGTGAGGGTGGGAAGGTGGGTGGTGGGAGAGAGGGAGGGGAGGTGGGTGGTGGGAGGAGGTAGGGGAGGGAAGGTGAGAGGGAGTGGGAGGTGGTGGTGAGAGGAGGGAAGGTGGGTGGTGGTGGAGGGGAGGAAGGTGGGTGGTAGGAGGAGGAGGGGGGAGGTGGTGAGAGGGGGGGAAGGTGGGTGGTGAGAGGGAGGGGGAGGTGGGTGGTGAGAGGTAGTGGGAGGTGGGTGGTGGTGAGAGGAGATGGGGGAGGGAGGGGGAGGGGTGGGAGGTGGGTGGGTGGTGAGAAGGAGGGGAAGGTGGGTGGTGGTGAGAGGGAGGGGAAGGTTGGTGCAGGAGGGAGGAGGTGGGTGGTGGTGAGGAGGGGGAGTGGTGGTAGAGAGGGGAGAGGATGGGTGGTGGTGAGAGGGATGGGGGAGGTGGGTGATGGTGGGAGAGGTAGGGGGAGGTGGGTGGTGGTGAGAAGGAGGGGAAGGGTAGGAAGGTGGGAGGGGGAAGGTGAGGAGGAGGGAGGGGGGAGGTGGGTGGTGGTGAGAGGTAGGGGAGGTGGTGGCGGTGAGAGTAGGGGAGGTGGGGGTGGTGGTGGAGAGAGAGGGGATGGGTGGTGGTGAAAGTGAGGGGGGAGGTGGGTGGTGGTGGGAGAGGGATGGGAGGTGGGTGGTGGAGAGGTAGGGAGGGGTGGGTGGTGGTGAGAGGGAGGGAGGGGTGGTGGTGAAAGGGAGGGGGGAGGTGGGTGGTGGGTGAGAGGATGATGGGGAGGTGGGTGGTGAGAGGGAGGGGAAGGTGGGTGGTGGTGAGAGGGGAGGGGCAGGTTGGTGGTGGTGGGAGAGGTAGGGGTGAGGTAGGGTGGTGGTGAGAGGGAGGAAGGTGGGTGGTGGTGAGAGGGATGGGAAGGTTGGTGGTGGAGGGGAGGGGGGGGGAGGTGGTGGGAGAGAGAAGGGGATGGGGTAGTGGATGAGAGGAGGGGGGATGTGGGTGGTGAGAGGGAGGGGAGGTGGGTGGTGGTGGAGAGGAGGGGGAAGGTGGGTGGTGAGAGCAGGGTTGCCAGATGGTTTTGAAGCTGTTTATGGTCAAAAAAAGAGGAATAAAGCAAAATGGTAAAATTGTTCTTTAAAACCACATACTTCATATCAAATTAAACTTAGAAATTTTTAAAACAACAAAGTAAAACACAAAAAAATGTTGAAATATTTTTAAATAAATTACTTAACAATAATAATAGGTATAAGGTAAAATAATGCAATTGGCCTTGAGCTATGGGAAACATGTTGTGTTAATTTGTGTGCGCCAGCAGCCTGTTGTGAGTGTGAAGTTGATGCAACACTACGGCCACCACATACAATAGAAAGAATATCATTCGAAGCCTGTCATTGTCAGATCTGTTATACGCATATTCTCACAACAGCTGAATTTCGAAGAGATGCGCTTCTGATTCTGATAATTGGCATCTGTGAAGATTGATTTGCATCTGTTTCTTGGTTTGGTTTGATTGCAAAGCCGGCTCAGAGAAAATATCTGTTCAACAATAGCATTGCTTGCTGGTGTGACTAGGCAATTAAAATGCATAAGCCGCCAATTTTGAAGTTTCATGATGATAGACACCTGCCATGACAATTTGTTGTGTATCTGGAATTTCTATTGTTTTCAAACACATTTTCTAGTTCTCAATCAAAGTTACAGTACTTTTTCTATTGTTGTTTTATTTATCTGAATTATTTTTAGGCTAAATGCAACATAGGTAATCGAAAAAATTTTAGTTGTTTGGTTTAATACCTTTCGAAGGACATAATTAAATTTTTTAATGCTTCAGCTGCATTGCAATACCTGAATGCACTTGGATGGATGGCCTCAACAATAAATGTACGGCATTTCTTTTTAACACGGAGGGATTCTGCTTCTCTTAACTTGTTGTCGCCCTTGAAACTTTTTAGATGACTTTTAACTTTTGCTGAAATTTGCTCAAAATCAATTTTTCAATGCCTTTGTTTGCACCATCATTATTAAATTTTTGCAAAGAGTTTTGAGTACTTTACTAAGTTACATGCAAATGTTCAATACAAGTATAATGCACATAAAAAAAGGCCAAATTTTGAATATGCAATGAAAATTTCAAATAAATTTCAAAAAAGGCCAACATTTTATATTTGGACAAGGCCACTAGCACCATGGGTGAGAGGAGGATGTGGGTGGTGGTGAGGTAAGGAGGTGGGTGATGAGAGAGGGGAGGGTGTGGTGGTGGTGGAGAGGGAGGAAGGTGGGTGGTGAGAGGAGGGAAGGTGGGTGCAGGTGAGAGGAGAGGGATGTGGCAGAGGGGAGAGTGGGGGTGGTGGTTGGAGAGGGAGGAAGGTGGGTGATGGGTGGAGGAGGGGAGGTGGAGGTGGGTGTGGTGGAGGGAGAGGGATGTGGGTGGTGGTGAGAGGGAGGGGGGGGAGGTGGTGGTGAGAGGTAGGGAGGTGGGTGGTGGTGAGAGGGAGGGGAGGTGGGGTGTGGTGAGAGGGAGGGGAGGTGGTTGGTGAGAGGAGGGGAGGTGGTGGTGAGGGAGGGAGGAGGTGGGTGGTGGTGAGAGGGATGGGGGGAGGGGTGGTGGTGAGAGGGAGGGGAAGGTGGTGGTGGGGAGAGGGAGGGGGAGGTGGTGGTGGAGAGGTGGCGAGGGTGGGTGATGGGGGAGGGGTGGAGGAGGGTGGTGTGTGAGAGGGAGGAGGAGGTGGTGGTGAGAGGAGGGGAGGTGGGTGGTGGTGAGAGGAGGGGAGGAGGTGGGCAGGTGAGAGGATGGGGAGGAGAGAGGAGGGAAGGTGGGTGGTGAGGAGGAGGGGAGGTGGGTGGTGGTGAGAGGGGAGGTGGGGTGATGCGAGGGAGGGGAGGTGGGTGGTGGGAGAGAGGGGAGGAGGAGGTGGGTGAGAGGATGGGAGGTGGTGGTGGTGAGAGGGGAGGGGGAGGTGGGTGGTGGGAGGGGGAGGGGTGGTGGTGAGAGGGAGGGGGAGGTGGGTGGTGGTGAGGGGAGGAGGAGGTGGGTGGGAGGAGAGGAGGGAGGAGGTGGGTGGTGGTGAGAGGAGGGGGAGGTGGGTGGTGGAGAGGAGGAGGGGGTGGTGGTGAGAGAGGATATGGGTGGTGAGAGTGGATGGGGAGGTGGGGTGATGGGAGAGTGGAGGAAGGAGGTGGGTGGTGGGTGAGAGGGAGGGTGAGGGGTGGGGTGGCAGGAGAGGGGAGTGGGGAGGTGGGTGAGGTGGGGGTAGGTGGGGAGGTGGAGGGGGAGGTGGGTGGTGGGTGAGAGGTGGGGGGAGGTGGTGGTGAGAGGGAGGGGGAGGTGGGGTGGTGGTGAGAGGGGGGAGTGTGTGGGGTGGTGGTGGGAGTGGAGGGGAGGGGTGGTGGTGAGAGGGCGGTGATGTGGGGTGGTGGGTGAGAGGGGAGGGGGGAGGTGGGGTGGTGCAGAGAGGGAGGGGGAGGTGGGGTGGTGGTGAGAGGGAGGGGGGAGGGGTGGTGAGAGGAGGGGGGAGGTGGGTGGTGGTGGAGAAGGAGAGGAGAGAAGGAAGATTCTTGCCTTTTTATTTTTTTTTTTCTTACATTTTTTACGGTTTTTCTCACTTCTCAAGCTTGTTTCTCATGTTTATCACAATTACTGTTGTGTTGGTTATAAATATTTAATTCTGGCCATCGTTTCAGCTCTCTTTCTTACCTAGGGTATGAAGACTATAATTTATTACTACCATTCTTCACCAATTTGTATTTGAAGCAGCGAGCCCAACAGAGCATTTGCGAACCACAAATACTTTATTTGATACGACAATAATTGTTATTTGCGAACTTACCAGTAACATACTTCCAGCAAATATTGTTTGCGACTAACAGTTTACCGTTTGCAGAGTATTTCATGACGTTGTATCAGAGGAATTTTTTGAGACACGGGCCAGTGTACGAAAGTTTTACTGAGTGATACCGAAGCACTAATAATTTCAATCAGGAAACGAAGATACATTGCGTTACTGGTTCGCTGGGTGGGGTATGTCTGCGGCTCGGTTCTGTGGAAACGAAGACAATATTGCGGCATTGTCTGCTGGTGGGGGGGCATAGTTCGCGGGCTTTTGCCCTGTGGAAACGAAGACACAGGCATTGTCTGCCGGGGTGGGGGCACAGTCTGCGGCCTTTGCCAGTGGGTAGAAGATGACACAAGGGGCGTTGCTCAAGTTGCGGGGCATAGCTCGCAAGCCTGGCCCTGTGGAAAATGAAGATACATGTGTTTTTGTCTGTTGGGGGCATAGTTCGCGGTTTTGGTTCTATTTTGAGGATTCTGAAATTTTTTTTTGTTTTCTTGCGAGAGGGGAGGGGAGAGGGATAAAGCAGTAAAGACGTGGCTGAATAAAGGTGTTGAGGAGGGGCAAAGCTGGGAGGAGGTGTGTTTTGCTTGTTGGCTCGAGGGCGAGGAGGTTAGTCAGGATGATCACCACCACATGTCGGGTTTGTGACTGTGAAGTGAGGAGGAAGAGCGATGAAAGTTGTTTAATAAGTTAGAGTGAAGGTGTGTGTGTGTGTGTGTGTGTGTGTAGTGTGTGTTCTGTCTGTCTGTTGAAAAATTTAATAGTAAGTTCAGGGCAAAATGAAGTATACTGGTTTCAAATAGAGGAAAGAAGTATAAAATAAATACTAATAAGCTACACACAAATACACACACACACACACACACACACACACACACACACACAAGCTTACGAATTTTGTAATATATAAGCAGTTTTAGAGGTTTTAATACGTTTAATAAAATGCTTTTACCACACATATACTACAATATTTTTGGAAACATTTGTTTTATCATTTTACCTATCATCCACTATCAGGTAACGTTTACCACACACATATTAACACAATACTTTAAATATTTACTTTTACCACACACACACACAAATGTTACATATACAATATGGAATATTTGGCTTTACACACATACATAAATGTTACCACATATATACTAAGGAAGATGAACACATACATAAATGTTACCATAAGACACACATGAAGAAGCTTAATGGCTCATTTTACATTTAATAGTAATGCTTACCACAATATACCAATACTTTTTAAATATTTGTTTCTTTAATTATTGCCCATTACAATGTTACCACACATATACTAACATGAAATATTTGTTTACCACACACATATATACACACATGAAATATTTAATACACACACACATTGTAATGTTACATATACACATTTAAATATTTACTATTTACATACATAGTAATGTTACTACACACATATATTTGAAATACAGATTACCATTTAATACACGCATTGTAATGTTACTTAATAATATACATTTCAATACTGGAATATTTGTTTTTACCTGCCCATCTGATTACTCATCAGCAACGCCCACACACACACACTCAACATTTCTGGAACATCTAAGTTTCTGCACATCTATTCCATTGGTCATTTCATCAGTAACGTTACCCACACATACACTAACATTTTTGTAAATATTTGTTTTCTAATCATTCATCTATTACGCTCGGTTTTCTTTTACTTTCTACCATACAATATGTAGATGAACTCTACCCGGAATGCCACTTTTACTAGCAACACGTAACTGAACGAAGCTATCG
>NW_024754428.1:0-9917 GCF_018991925.1 Homarus americanus | reverse complement strand
TATTACCACACATTCACTACAACACTAGTACCACATATTCACTACAACACTATTACCACACATTCACTACAACACTTTTACTACATATCCACTACAACACTAATACTACATATTCAGTACAACACTATTACCACATATTCACTACAACACTATTACCACATATTCACTACAACACTAGTACTACATATTCACTACAACACTATTACCACATATTCACTACAACACTATTACCACATATTCACTACAACACTTTTACTACATATCCACTACAACACTAATACTACATATTCAGTACAACACTATTACCACATTTTCACTACAACACTATTACCACATATTCACTACAACACTAGTACTACATATTCACTACAACACTAGTTCTCCATATTCACTACAACACTATTACCACATATTCACTACAACACTAGTACTACATATTCACTACAACACTATTACCACATCTTCACTACAACTCTATTACCACATTGTCATTACAACACTATTACCACGTATTCACTACAACACTATTACCACATAGTCACTACAACACTAGTACTACATATTCACTATAACACTAACACTAGTACTACATGTTCACTACAACACTATTACCACATTCACTACAACACTAGTACTACATATTCACTATAGCACTAGTACTACATATTCACTTCAACACTATTCCCACATATTCACTACAACACTATTACCACATATTCACTACAACACTACTACAACATATTCACTACAACTCTAGTGCTACATATTCACTACAACTCTATTACCACATATTCACTACAACTCTATTACCACATATTCACTACAACTCTATTACCACATATTCACTACAACACTATTACCACACATTCACTACAACACTTTTACTACATATTCACTACAACACTAATACTACATATTCAGTACAACACTATTACCACATATTCAGTACAACACTAGTACTACATATTCACTACAACACTAGTGCTACATATTCACTACAACACTATTACCACATATTCACTACAACACTAGTACAACATATTCACTACAACACTAGTGCTACATATTCACTACAACTCTATTACCACATATTCACTACAACACTATTACCACACATTCACTACAACACTTTTACTACATATTCACTACAACACTAATACTACATATTCACTACAACACTATTACCACATATTCACTACAACATTATTACCACATATTCACTACAACACTATTACCACATATTCACTACAACATTAGTTCTACATATTTACTACAACACTATTACCACATATTCACTACAACACTAATACTACATATTCACTACAACACTATTACCACATATTCACTATATAACACTAACACCCTAGTACTACATGTTCTCACAACACTATTACCACATTCACTGCGACACTAGTGCACATATTCACTATAGCACTAGTGCACATATTCACTTCAACACTATTCCACATGTTCACTACAACACTATTACTACATATTTACTACAGCACTAGTACAACATATTCACTACCAGCTCTGGTCTTTATCCTTCCTGCTAGCTCTATTACCACATATTCCTTTCGTATTACCACACATTCACTACAACACTTTTTATACACATATTCACTGCAACACTATTCAGTACAACACTATTACCCACATGTTAGGGTACAACACCTAGTGCACACATATTCACTTTCTACAACACTAGTGCTGCATATTCACTTTCTGTGCATGCCATATTCACTTTCTGTACTGTTGCTACATATTCACTGCAGCCACTAATGCTACATATTCATAGCACTGTACCACATATTCAGTACAACACTAGTGCTACATATTCACTACAACTGAATTACCACATATTCACCACAACACTATTACCACATATTCACTACAACATTATTACCACATATTCACTACAACACTATTACTACATATTCACTACAACACTAGAACTGTACTACAGGTTCTGAACTTTTGTAATGATAAAAGATTTAACCTCCACTTATACTGTCCGCTTACTATGTACAGTATGTTGTCGAAGATAGTTGTTCCAACCTGATTCTAATAATCTTCAGTTTAACGCAATTTTTAAACGCTTTAAAATCATAACTTTCTGTAAGTAAAAAACATGGTTAGTAAACTTAATTTACTTCTGGTGGTTAGTGTGCAACTAATCGTCCTTTGGTTGTTTTTGTTCTACGCCTAACAAAGACTCGACCAAGAAAAACTAATATTGGAATTTGATCTAAAAGAGTTACAGTCTCATACAGACTATTTATTAAGAAAGGGTAAGACCTTTTTGTATGGCTTTATTGGAGGCCCACCTGAGCCCGAGCCCCGGCCTGTTACTTGTGATTTCCCCTGGAGAAAAGTACCAATAGTAGGCTGGTACATATATTATAAATGTACTCTACGGGAGGTGAAGCAAATGCAAAATTTGATAAAAGAAGCCAAAAGCGAATCCTTCCCAGTCTATTCCCTTTTGCTGGCTCTGTTTGCTGTTGTTCTCGTTATCTTGGGGATTTCACAACTTTATAAATTTATGAGATTTTGGGAGAGATCACCGAAGGGCGTAGATAATTTGTCTAAAGATATTCTGCCCGAGGATAAGCTGTCTGAAGACACCTCGTTTGAAGATCAGCGAATAGCTTACCTTGGGACACGGATGAAAAATATAAAAATAGGATAATTCAATCCAGAAATTTAGAACCCACTCACCTTTAAATAATTCTTAGAAGGCGACCTAACTGACACCTTAATTTTGAAAGTGCTTCGGCTCTTGGCACTATTTGTCTCGCATGCCCACGACCGTAAAATAACGTTTAATGCGGATTGGGAGAACCGTGTATTTGTCGCGCACGATGAGCAAGGACGAAACTTTGTTTATATTCCCGACAAATTAAATGTGTTGGGGACTTCAGAGGAAAAGGTTTGTATGACCGATGAATTGTATACACCCGAGAGATTAAAGCAAAACGTGTATGAACTTGCCACCCTCATAATTGATGGCATGAGAAAAATGAAAAAGGTCCCACCTAATCTTGATGAGGTGTTGACACATGCAACGGAGAATGCCCCAAATGCCTGGGTACTTTATAAAGTCCTGAACAAAACATTCAGAATGCATAAATTGAAGACGCATTGCAAGAACGGAATGAAGTTCATCAGGTGTATGAAAACACCTTGAGGTCAACCCACGTGCAGGAGACAGAACTTGTTGTGTCACGTTACTGGCCGCAGTAGAAGAAAACGGTAATAAAAAGAACATAACAAAATGAGCCTGTAATAGGCCAGTTGGAAGCAACAGATAACTACTTGTCTCCACTTCTTCCCTGGTTGAACATTCGAATTTGTGGAATTTAAATATAAACCTGCCAACGGCTATCATTTATCGCCCTTTCTCGTGTTGTACTCTATATATTTGCTCCATGCACAATACAATACACCTTTTTTTCTGTTTTTTATTCTTTGGAAATCGACGAAATAACAAACTTTTATGATGTAGTTTGTATCTAGATATGGCGTATTTATCAGGCATTGTCACAGACCCTCACACCACGACGGCCTGCTGCTAACTGAGGTCCCACCCTGCGGACCAGATGACGTCATGCACGGTGAAGGACGAATTTTCGACTCGAAGTGGGTGGGCTATCCTCAAACTACCGTCCACTCAGTTGAACACCAATTGAAGGCAAATTACTGGAAGCAATATTTTCAAACTCAATTCAAAATCACCTCGATAAAAACTTGATCAATAATTCTCAGCATGGCTTCACTAGTAAGCGTTCATGTCTGACAAATTTACTGTCTTTACATATTCACTACAACACTATTACCACATATTCACTACAACTCTATTACCACATATTCACTACAACACTATTACCACACATTCACTACAACACTTTTACTACATATTCACTACAACACTACCACGTATTCACTACAACACTATTACCACATATTCACTACAACACTTTTACTACATATTCACTACAACACTATTACCACGTATTCACTACAACACTATTACCACATAGTCACTACAACACTAGTACTACATATTCACTATAACACTAACACTAATACTACATGTTCACTACAACACTATTACCACATTCACTACAACACTAGTACTACATATTCACTATAGCACTAGTACTACATATTCACTTCAACACTATTCCCACATATTCACTACAACACTATTACCACATATTTGCTACAACACTAGTACAACATATTCACTACAACTTTAGTGCTACATATTCACTACAACTCTATTACCACATATTCACTACAACTCTATTACCACACATTCACTACAACACTTTTACTACATATTCACTACAACACTAATACTACATATTCAGTACAACACTATTACCACATATTCAGTACAACACTCGTACTACATATTCACTACAACTCTATTACCACATATTCACTACAACTCTATTACCACATATTCACTACAACTCTATTACCACACATTCACTACAACACTTTTACTACATATTCACTACAACACTAATACTACATATTCAGTACAACACTATTACCACATATTCAGTACAACACTAGTACTACATATTCACTACAACACTAGTGCTACATATTCACTACAACACTATTACCACATATTCACTACAACACTATTACTACATATTCACTAGAACACTAATACTACATATTCACTACAACACTATTACCACATATTCAGTACAACACTAGTGGTACATATTCACTACAACACTATTACCACATATTCACTACAACACTAGTGCTACATATTCACTACAACTGAATTACCACATATTCACCACAACACTATTCCCACATATTCACTACAACATTATTACCACATATTCACTACAACACTATTACTACATATTCACTACAACACTAGTACTGTACTACAGGTTCTGAACTTTTGTAATGATAAAAGATTTAACCTCCACTTATACTGTCCGCTTACTATGTACAGTATGTTGTCGAAGATAGTTGTTCCAACCTGATTCTAATAATCTTCAGTTTAACGCAATTTTTAAACGCTTTAAAATCATAACACTGTAAAGTAAAGAAAAACATGGTTAGTAAACTTAATTTACTTCTGGTGGTTAGTGTGCAACTAATCGTCATTTGGTTGTTTTTGTTCTACGCCTAACAAAGACTCGACCAAGAAAAACTAATATTGGAATTTGATCTAAAAGAGTTACGGTCTCGTACAGACTATTTATTAAGAAAGGGTAACACCTTTTTGTATGCCTTTATTGGAGGCCCACCTGAGCCCGAGCCCCGGCCTGTTACTTGTGATTTCCCCTGGAGAAAAGTACCAATTGTAGGCTGGTACATATATTATAAATGTACTCTACGGGAGGTGAAGCAAATGCAAAATTTGATAAAAGAAGCCAAAAGCGAATCCTTCCCAGTCTATTCCCTTTTGCTGGCTCTGTTTGCTGCTGTTCTCGTTATCTTGGGGATTTCACAACTTTATAAATTTATGAGATTTTGGGAGAGATCACCGAAGGGCGTAGATAATTTGTCTAAAGATATTCTGCCCGAGGGTAAGCTGCCTGAAGGTATTCTGCCCGAGGGTAAGCTGCCTGAAGATATTCTGCCCGAGGATAAGCTGTCTGAAGACACCTCGTTTGAAGATCAGCGAATAGCTTACCTTGGGACACGGATGAAAAATATAAAAATAGGATAATTCAATCCAGAAATTTAGAACCCACTCACCTTTAAATAATTCTTAGAAGGCGACCTAACTGACACCTTAATTTTGAAAGTGCTTCGGCTCTTGGCACTATTTGTCTCGCATGCCCACGACCGTAAAATAACGTTTAATGCGGATTGGGAGAACCGTGTATTTGTCGCGCACGATGAGCAAGGACGAAACTTTGTTTATATTCCCGACAAATTAAATGTGTTGGGGACTTCAGAGGAAAAGGTTTGTATGACCGATGAATTGTATACACCCGAGAGATTAAAGCAAAACGTGTATGAACTTGCCACCCTCATAATTGATGGCATGAGAAAAATGAAAAAGGTCCCACCTAATCTTGATGAGGTGTTGACACATGCAACGGAGAATGCCCCAAATGCCTGGGTACTTTATAAAGTCCTGAACAAAACATTCAGAATGCATAAATTGAAGACGCATTGCAAGAACGGAATGAAGTTCATCAGGTGTATGAAAACACCTTGAGGTCAACCCACGTGCAGGAGGCAGAACTTGTTGTGTCACGTTACTGGCCGCAGTAGAAGAAAACGGTAATAAAAAGAACATAACAAAATGAGCCTGTAATAGGCCAGTTGGAAGCAACAGATAACTACTTGTCTCTCCACTTCTTCTTCCCTGGTTGAACATTCGAATTTGTGGAATTTAAATATAAACCTGCCAACGGCTATCATTTATCGCCCTTTCTCGTGTTGTACTCTATATATTTGCTCCATGCACAATAAAATACACCTTTTTTCTGTTTTTTATTCTTTGGAAATCGACGAAATAACAAACTTTTATGATGTAGTTTGTATCTAGATATGGCGTATTTATCAGGCATTGTCACAGACCCTCACACCACGACGGCCTGCTGCTAACTGAGGTCCCACCCTGCGGACCAGATGACGTCATGCACGGTGAAGGACGAATTTTCGACTCGAAGTGGGTGGGCTATCCTCAAACTACCGTCCACTCAGTTGAACACCAATTGAAGGCAAATTACTGGAAGCAATATTTTCAAACTCAATTCAAAATCACCTCGATAAAAACTTGATCAATAATTCTCAGCATGGCTTCACTAGTAAGCGTTCATGTCTGACAAATTTACTGTCTTTACATATTCACTACAACACTATTACCACATATTCACTACAACTCTATTACCACATATTCACTACAACACTATTACCACACATTCACTACAACACTTTTACTACATATTCACTACAACACTATTACCACGTATTCACTACAACACTATTACCACATATTCACTACAACACTTTTACTACATATTCACTACAACACTATTACCACGTATTCACTACAACACTATTACCACATAGTCACTACAACACTAGTACTACATATTCACTATAACACTAACACTAGTACTACATGTTCACTACAACACTATTACCACATTCACTACAACACTAGTACTACATATTCACTATAGCACTAGTACTACATATTCACTTCAACACTATTCCCACATATTCACTACAACACTATTACCACATATTTGCTACAACACTAGTACAACATATTCACTACAACTCTAGTGCTACATATTCACTACAACTCTATTACCACATATTCACTACAACTCTATTACCACACATTCACTACAACACTTTTACTACATATTCACTACAACACTAATACTACATATTCAGTACAACACTATTACCACATATTCAGTACAACACTAGTACTACATATTCACTACAACTCTATTACCACATATTCACTACAACTCTATTACCACATATTCACTACAACTCTATTACCACACATTCACTACAACACTTTTACTACATATTCACTACAACACTAATACTACATATTCAGTACAACACTATTACCACATATTCAGTACAACACTAGTACTACATATTCACTACAACACTAGTGCTACATATTCACTACAACACTATTACCACATATTCACTACAACACTATTACTACATATTCACTACAACACTAATACTACATATTCACTACAACACTATTACCACATATTCAGTACAACACTAGTGCTACATATTCACTACAACACTATTACCACATATTCACTACAACACTAGTGCTACATATTCACTACAACTGAATTGCCACATATTCACCACAACACTATTACCACATATTCACTACAACATTATTACCACATATTCACTACAACACTATTACTACATATTCACTACAACACTAGTACTGTACTACAGGTTCTGAACTTTTGTAATGATAAAAGATTTAACCTCCACTTATACTGTCCGTCCGCTTACTATGTACAGTATGTTGTCGAAGATAGTTGTTCCAACCTGATTCTAATAATCTTCAGTTTAACGCAATTTTTAAACGCTTTAAAATCATAACACTGTAAAGTAAAGAAAAACATGGTTAGTAAACTTAATTTACTTCTGGTGGTTAGTGTGCAACTAATCGTCCTTTGGTTGTTTTTGTTCTACGCCTAACAAAGACTCGACCAAGAAAAACTAATATTGGATTTTGATCTAAAAGAGTTACGGTCTCGTACAGACTATTTATTAAGAAAGGGTAACACCTTTTTGTATGGCTTTATTGGAGGCCCACCTGAGCCCGAGCCCCGGCCTGTTACTTGTGATTTCCCCTGGAGAAAACTACCAATAGTAGGCTGGTACATATATTATAAATGTACTCTACGGGAGGTGAAGCAAATGCAAAATTTGATAAAAGAAGCCAAAAGCGAATCCTTCCCAGTCCATTCCCTTTTGCTGGCTCTGTTTGCTGTTGTTCTCGTTATCTTAGGGATTTCACAACTTTATAAATTTATGAGATTTTGGGAGAGATCACCGAAGGGCGTAGATAATTTGTCTAAAGATATTCTGCCCGAGGGTAAGCTGCCTGAAGGTATTATGCCCGAGGATAAGCTGTCTGAAGACACCTCGTTTGAAGATCAGCGAATAGCTTACCTTGGGACACGGATGAAAAATATAAAAATAGGAGAATTCAATCCAGAAATTTACACCCCACTCACCTTTAAATAATTCTTAGAAGGCGACCTAACTGACACCTTAATTTTGAAAGTGCTTCGGCTCTTGGCACTATTTGTCTCGCATGCCCACGACCGTAAAATAACGTTTAATGCGGATTGGGAGAACCGTGTATTTGTCGCGCACGATGAGCAAGGACGAAACTTTGTTTATATTCCCGACAAATTAAATGTGTTGGGGACTTCAGAGGAAAAGGTTTGTATGACCGATGAATTGTATACACCCGAGAGATTAAAGCAAAACGTGTATGAACTTGCCACCCTCATAATTGATGGCATGAGAAAAATGAAAAAGGTCCCACCTAATCTTGATGAGGTGTTGACACATGCAACGGAGAATGCCCCAAATGCCTGGGTACTTTATAAAGTCCTGAACAAAACATTCAGAATGCATAAATTGAAGACGCATTGCAAGAATGGAATGAAGTTCATCAGGTGTATGAAAACACCTTGAGGTCAACCCACGTGCAGGAGGCAGAACTTGTTGTGTCACGTTACTGGCCGCAGTGGAAGAAAACGGTAGTAAAAAGAACATAACAAAATGAGCCTGTAATAGGCCAGTTGGAAGCAACAGATAACTACTTGTCTCTCCACTTCTTCTTCCCTGGTTGAACATTCGAATTTGTGGAATTTAAATATAAACCTGCCAACGGCTATCATTTATCGCCCTTTCTCGTGTTGTACTCTATATATTTGCTCCATGCACAATAAAATACACCTTTTTTTCTGTTTTTTATTCTTTGGAAATCGACGAAATAACAAACTTTTATAATGTAGTTTGTATCTAGATATGGCGTATTTATCAGGCATTGTCACAGACCCTCACACCACGACGGCCTGCTGCTAACTGAGGTCCCACCCTGCGGACCAGATGACGTCATGCACGGTGAAGGACGAATTTTCGACTCGAAGTGGGTGGGCTATCCTCAAACTACCGTCCACTCAGTTGAACACCAATTGAAGGCAAATTACTGGAAGCAATATTTTTAAACTCAATTCAAAATCACCTCGATAAAAACTTGATCAATAATTCTCAGCATGGCTTCACTAGTAAGCGTTCATGTCTGACAAATTTACTGTCTTTACATATTCACTACAACACTATTACCACATATTCACTACAACTCTATTACCACATATTCACTACAACACTATTAC
>NW_024754427.1:0-13031 GCF_018991925.1 Homarus americanus | reverse complement strand
GTTCCATCACAACCAACACACATAATGGGCTGCTGGGTTAGATTTTTCTCCACCAGAAACTCGTGAATAGTTTTGGCAATCTGCTTTCCGTGTCCAGTCTTGGGAGTCACATGTGTGAGATATTCATTGCCAGGCTCAACCATGATGACATAATGATCTTTCACCATCATCCTCGAACTCCATTTCTCGGTCTTCTCATTCTTTATCATCACACGAGTGGCGGTCTTCTTACCATCAAAATAGAGTGACGTCAAATTATCTAAACTAGCCATCTCAATTTCTTGCCTCTTAAATCGGTATTTTTGTCTCGCATCCCGCAGCTTATGCGGTCCAATAACCTGACTCTTGTCATCCTTTGTGATAATGCCATAGTCAGTTAAGGTGGCAGTAGCAATGGCAGCTCCAGCATAATCACTAATCAAGTATCGGTCACAAGCGGCAGCCAGTGTAGGGAGTCTTGTCCGGTTCTGTGAACTGGTGTCTGTCGGAGCCCTTGGATCAGGGACAAAATCAGCATCAGTATTGACGAGAGGAATATCTCTTGAATCATCTGAATTATCCTCAACATAAGGAATATCTCCAGCTACCAGATATCTATGTTTTTGCTCAAGCTGTCTCCTAACTCTGTCCGCATCATGCTTCTCTCTTGCCGTCACTCTGTCCCACATCTTCGTCACTTTCATGTCAACCCCTGCAATCTTCATCTTCCTATCACCTCGCTGGTCAAGGAGAAACTGCACCTCACGTTTGGGAACTTTTACAACACAATTACATGCCAGGTGATATCCGTCACACTCCTTAACTATGCACCTCACATCCTGACAGGAGGCAAGGGGACAATAACAGCTACAGATATCAAACAACTCTTTCATTTCTACCTGAAATGCAGCTTTTTTGCCTACATTCTTGTTCTAATTTCAAGTGCGCCAACTTACCCAGGTCTCCCCTACATTACAGTACAGTAACACAACATTGAGAAATGAAATGAGAAAAGGCTGATAATCAATATAGACATAGCACCATACTCATCTGCAACAAGACAACTTAAATGAAATAAGAGATATGAAAAAAAAGTTGATAAACACTGAACAGAACATTGCACCGCCACAGCGGCTGTTTGGCTAGTACTGTAGGTAAATTTAAAAATTTCAGTAGAAAATGCGGCAGACTAAACCTCGACATATCAGCTTCAAATTTGGCATGGAGTCTTAGATATGTATAAGGAACAATGCCTGAAGAGTGCAGCTTTGAGCAAAATTTCACTGCCCCCTAGAGGACAATGTGTTGTTGTTCATGCAAGTACAGTACAGTACAGTACTTATAACCCACTTTATCTTTAGTGTAGACATTCATTCATATCTCACACGAAAAAAATATATATATATATAATGAACTAAATTATAGCCATTTAAACTAACAACTGTATACTTCAAATATTTCCTCTCAGTACATATTACAAGAAAAGCTACTTTTCCATTTCACAAATAACTATTTACAATAAACACCCCCCCCCCCCAGATATTAAGAAACCGTAAATTGCGGCGTATAAGTCGACCTCAAGATTTTCAGTTAAAAATTCAGGTTTAGTTGTATACTTGCCATATAAGTCGACCCCCAAATACCTAGATCACGCGCAATGGAACGAATGTGTTTCAATTCATCGTCAATAAATTCAGAGTCACAAATACGCAGACATCTTAAGAACATAGCAGAAAAAACTGAAAGAGAAATAAATGGATCCCTTCCATTCCTTGATATGCTTATCATGAGAAATGGCCAAAACTATAAATTTAAGGTATATAGAAAGCCCACACAGGTAGACAGTTTCATTCACTTTTTATCGAATCACCTTGAGTCTACCAAAATGTCAGTTTTTTCTGCTATGTTCTAAAGATGTCTGAGTATTTGTGACTCTGAATTTATTGACGATGAATTGAAACGCATTCGTTCCATTGCACAGAAACTCGGGTACCCTTCTGTGTTTGTTGATCGTTGTTTTAAAAGGGCTAAGAAATCTTTTCATTCCTCTCAAACCAGACAAGTTCCTACACTTATGAATATTTTGTCTCTGCCCTATCGTAATGAATTTGTCCCGTTAGTTCGGTCCCTCAAGCTTCTAAATATTAATGTTGTTTTCAAGTATGACTCAACCATTACCAATATGTTAATAAGAAATAGCCCAAGTTTGAATGTAAATGGAAGTGTTTATTGTATTCCATGTAGCAAATGTAATTGTAATTATGTAGGACAAACAGGAAAAACACTGCAACTCAGAATCAAACAACATAAGTATAATATCAGAACAGCATCTGAAAGCAGTGCCTTTTTCGTTCATGTTAGGAATAATAATCATCCCATTGCTTGGGAAAAAAGCTTAGAAGTATCTAAATCATCTTGTGTCACAGAAAGACTTCTGGTTGAAGCTAGTGTGATTAAGGAATTAAAATCAATCAACCTTAGTGATGGTCAGTTCAAAACTTATAATATGTTACATAAATTTATTTGTCAGTGGCCCAAGGTTAAAAATGCTTTGAAAACCTTTGATCTAGATGTATGATAGTTATTTAGTGGGTCCCTTATTTTTGTCCTGACCTGACTAGTCACGTCACCCCCCTTCTTTTAAGCTCCTCTACGTGTGTGTTGGTGGGGGGATTAGTGGATGACATCTTTTATGACCTAACCTCATGTTTTTAAGGTCACCCTGTATATTTAAGCCTCTCTCTGTCCATGTAATCCAGTTGCCTCTGGAAGATGTCTTGAATAAAGACGCAAGCCAAGGTACTGCTGTTTCCATTTTCCGTGATTTTATCAAGATTTATCTAACTACATTGTGATTACAGCATATATGTATATATATATATATATATATATATATATATATATATATATATATATATATATATATATATATATATATATATATATATATATATATATATATATATATATATATATATATATATATATATATATATATATATATATATATATATATATATATATATATATATATATATATATATATATATATATATATATATATATATATATATATATATATATATATATATATATATATATATATATATATATATATATATATATATATATATATATATATATATATATATATATATATATATATATATATATATATATATATACACACACAGTGGGGTATGCTATAACGAACGGATCCTACTACGAATATTCCTATAACGAACGGTTTTACCTATAAAATTGAGAATGCTATAACGAACGAAACTCCTAAAACGAACATTATTTAATTTTTTTTTTCTAATTTATTGTTTTTTATTACAAATATTAATGATATTCTTTATTTCAGGGGTTTAGATGCATATTTATGCACTTTTTTACAATTTTTACAATTTTATATTACATTTTTCAGTGTTAAGTGGTTGTATTTGGGGGCCTGGAACGGATTAATCCTATAACGAACGAATGCTATAACGAACAAGGTTCTAGAACCAATTAGATTCGTTATAGCATACCCCACTGTGTGTATGTATATATATATATATATATATATATATATATATATATATATATATATATATATATATATATATATATATATATATATATATATATATATATATATATATATATACACACAGTATATATATATATATACAGTTGGTCCTCACATTAAGCGGTCCCGCATTCCGCGTTTCACCGTTAACGCGGTGCCTTGCCAGAACCTAACATTCTTACATTCCGCGGTCGCGAACGCCATTACGCGGAGAGCGGCTGGCAAGCCGCGCCATTTTTGGATCCAAACCTCCCGCCATCCGCCATGTTGTGTAAGAGGCGCGAAAATGGTGCGCACAAGGCCGCCCAGTCATCAAAACATTACCGAGTTCTTTACCCGCCACCCACCACAACCGGCCCAAGTCAGTGATAGTGATAATTATGGTGAGGATATGGACTTATATGGACTTTGAGGGGTTTAACAAAGAGGCCCTGCAAGCCTCTGTGGTGGATAGTGATACAATTGATACCAGTGATACAGGTGAGGGCCAATAATCTGCCCTCTGCATCGGAACCAACCCCCCATCCCCGTGTGCCCAGCCATCTTTTCTACTAATGTAAGTGTTAAAAAACCTAATATTATTGATATTTCTCTTAATTATTAATTGTGTGTGCATGCCATCATAAAGTTAAGATAATATTTTTACTACAACATACTGTAGTTGTGTGTCGTCAAAAAGTGGAGTTTGGGGATCGGCCTGGACTCCATTTCAATTAATCCCATACCGTATATCACGGCCTATAAGGCGGCGGGGTGCATAAGACGCCCCCCCCAAATTTCCATTTAAAAAGTAGCTTTTGAGCTCTATTTGCTGTATAAGACCAGTACCCCAAATGTGACACTTACCCACTGACTCAGTAGTCCTTTACCAACCATCCTTGATTTTTTAAAATAAGGCCAATTCACTTCAAGTAATGTCATCAAATTATACCCGCTGGTGTAGTGTAAACACTAGTGACGTCACTGAAGCGTGGTGGGAGTGTTCCCTCGTCTCGGTGGTGTGACTATTTATACAACATGTGGTTCAACAGCAACCACCGTATTCTAATTGTGGTGTTTCATTAGGATTTGAGTGAAAAAGGTTACCAGTATGTACTTACTACATACATTTATTACACAAATATATATATATATATATATATATATATATATATATATATATATATATATATATATATATATATATATATATATATATATATATATATATATATATATATATATATATATATATATATATATATACTGAATATACTATGTACAAAAAATGAATGTTCAATGAATTATTTATGGTGCATTAGGGTACTGGTCACTTCTGATGGGCTATAAATAGCCTTCTTTATCTCCCCTACATCTCACCCTGAGCCAGACGGAAGGGTCTTGGTAAATAACATGTTTGCTTATTTTTCATTTATTTTAAATAGATTTACCGAATTATTTGTTTTATTTATTTATTTATAATATACTGTAATATATTAAACACACTGTAATTATTTTCTTTAATTTATAAACTGTTTTGCGACAAAGGAATGTTCTCCAGTAGTGTTTCATTAGGATTTGAGTGAAAAAATATTACGTACTTACACAATTGTTCCTCTTACTTTGACAACACAACATACATACAGTATATTATTTCTCAGTTTTGATCTTTTTTTAATTTTTGTATTTATTTATAGTTAGTTACTTAAAATAAGGCCAATTCACTTCAAGTAATGGCATCAAATATTACCAGCTGGTGTAGTGTAAACACTAGTGATGTCACTTGAGCGTCTGTAATTAACCGTCGATAGTTTCAAGAATTAATGCACTCATTTACTGAATATTCTTTGTAAAAAAATAAAATTTAAATCAATTATTTATAGGAGATAAATATTATTATGAGTAAATATACCGATACCAGTATGCATTACTGACCACCTCCACGGCTAAAAATAGCCCAATCTCTGGTCACTTTCCCTTTCTTGTCTCCTCACTGGCAAATGGGGGGGGCGTGGGGAGGGGTGTGTGATGATAGCTGTGTTTATTACAGGGGTATAAATCTCTTTTACGGTATGTTAGACAGGTTTATAATACATTTTTATTATTTTAATATACCGGTAATCTTAATTTGAATCCAGCTTGCCAGACGTAAGTTTCAGTATAAAATAATTAGTGGTAAGACCTTGTGAGTGGCTTACGATGTTTTCATCACCACTCTTGACACACTAAACCACAATATTTAAGAGGTAAGAATTTTAAACTTGGTGGTTTAGACGACCCCCTAACTTTGGGCAGATTTTTTTAATGTTCAAATTTCGTCTTATAGGCCGTGATATACGGTATGTTATGTTGTTCACTTTATGCGTTCCTCACTTTCCGCGGGACCCTCCGGGTTACATTAACCGCGTAATGTGAGGACCAACTGTGTATGTATGTATGTATGTATATATATATATATATATATATACCGTGGGGTATGCTATAACGAATCTAATTGGTTCTAGAACCTTGTTCGTTATAGCATTCGGTCGTTATAGGATTAATCCGTTCCAGGCCCCCAAATACAACCACTTAACACTCAAAAAATTCTGTGGAAAATGTAAAAAATACGGTACTTTATCTTACCTTAGTGTTGTTCAGCATGCAGGACAGGAGGCAGAGGGGGAGGGGGGAGGAGAGAATTATGGAGAAGAGGTGGAAGGAGAGGAGTCATCCTTCCTAGCCCTCTTTGGTGACTGTCTCACAGGTACTTTGTCTGTAGGGTCTTTTGTTACCTTTGTAAAGAAGGAATCCAGGGTTGGCTGCTTCAACCTTGATTTCTGGACCTTCCAAAAGTAGTTCATAACATTGTCATTAAACACACTGATGGCCTTTTGCACAGAACCAACATCAGGATGATAATCCTCAGCAAGCTTGGACAGTTTGCTCCAGCAAAAGAACGCATCCTCGAGATCTTTGGCTGGAATGATGCGGCTTTCCTCCTTGTCCTCCTCCTCCCCTGACTCCTCAGAAGTTAAGCTCCGCTTCAGTGTCTCATTTTCCTCTTTGTGAAGCTCAAGCAGCTCCTCAGTGGACAATTCCTTACTGTGCTCTTCCACCAACTCCTCAACATCATCATCATCCACTTCCAGGCCCATGGAATTGCCCAGAGACACAATTTCATGAACAACAGCCTCCTCTTCTAACTCTTCGAAGCCTTCAAAGTCTCTTTGAAGGACACATTCAGGCCACAATGGCCTCCAAGCAGCACAAAGACACCTCACAGTAACCTCTTTCCAGGCTGAGGTAATTAAAAAAACAGCATCTGCTATATTGAAGTGACTTCCAAAATTCCTTCAAACTAACATCACTGGAAGAAGTGGACGCAAAACATTTTCTAAACAGTGCCTTTGTGTACAGCTTCTTAAAGTTAGAAATTACCTGTTGATCCATGGGCTGGATGAGAGGTGTTGTGTTGGGTGGCAAGAAGTGCACTGTGATGAAGTTGAACTCCTCTGGCAATTCAACCATCAAATTAGGAGGGTGGGCTGGTGCATTGTCCATGACCAACAAAGCTTTCAGTGGAAGATTATTCTCCCTGAGGTATTCCCGAACACTGGGTCCAAACACCTGAATCACCCACCCAGAGAATAAATTCCTGGTCACCCAAGCCTTTGGGTTTGACCGCCACATAACACCAAGGCGGGTCTTCCTAGTGTTTTTGAAAGCTCTGGGGTTTTCTGCATGGTACACAAGGAGTGGCTTTATTTTGCAGTCACCAGAAGCATTAGCACAAAGAAGGAGGGTAAGCCTGTCTTTCATTGACTTATGGCCACGGACAGAAGTTTCCTCCTTGGTAATGTATGTACGGAGAGGCATTTTTTTCTAAAAAAGTCCAGTTTCATCACAGTTGAATACCTGCTGAGAAACAAAGCCTCCCTCTTTAATAACATTCAAAAAAATGTCATGGTGTTCCTTAGCTGCTTCCTTATCTGCACTAGCAGCATCACCATGTCTCACAACACTATGTAATTTATTTCTCCTTCTGAAACCAGTAAACCACCCCTTGGTACCCCTAAACACTGGCACATCACTATCACTTGCACTGGGAGTCTTGGCTTTAAGGTCCTCAAACAATTGTCTGGCCTTCTCACAAATTATAGCTTCACTAATGCTATCACCTGCCATTTCTTTCTCCTTTATCCACACTAAGAGTAAATTTTCCGTCTCCTCAATCACATTACACCTTGCTTTGCTAAGTCTAGAGATTCCCTTAGCCACTTGCACAGTTTTCAACTCCTCTTTATTCTTTAAAATCGTACATATAGTCGATTTAGCCATCCCATACTCATCACTAAGTTTCGCAATGCTTGTTCCATCCTCACGTTTCTTTATGATTTCTTTCTTAGTTTCAAGAGTTATGAGCTTTCTCACTCGCTTTGGACGATTCATTGTCACAATTGTACACTTGTATAACAAAATATTTATACAAATAACTCTATTTCCACATCAAAAGACGAAATTTCAACAATAACATTGGTGCACTGGCTACACAATGAGACAAAGATGGCGCCTGACGCTCTTGTTGTGGGTCGCGGTACAACAATATTCATGCGCCAGGCGAAATAGTCCCGTATTCATCCGCGTTCGTTGTAGGAGTTGCGTTCGTTATAGCATTCTCAATTTTATAGGTAAAACCGTTCGTTATAGGAATATTCGTAGTAGGATCCGTTCGTTATAGCATACCCCACTGTTGAGTATATACAGCCTAATTGCACCTCGGGACCCCTTAATCCCGGATTGAGGAACTGGATCAAATTCGAACTGTCCATATCAAATTTCTGGTTCTGGGATTGTCCCAGTTGCAATTGGGGTTGCAATTTCAAATTCTGTGTCACTACTAAGAAATAACAAAGTCCCTGGTGCACTCTAAGATTAAGAGAAAACGGACGACTCAGGCGTCCTGAAGCGAGAGAAAAACGGACTCCTATGACGGGGCACTCAAATAAAGAGACATGGCTACATGTTTTGTGGACTAGCCACTGTACAGTATCCTTTTCATCACTTTGTAATAAACCTCGTTATGCCTATGTGTTTCTGATAATTATCATAACATTATATATTTATATATTTAGCGGTTGTACAAACACAAGGCCTCACACATGCCATTCAGACTGACAGACTTGACAAGTTTTACCAACCATAAAGACAGTTGAAGCTTTAAACATCACTCACAATGGATCTTGAATATTCCAACTGTAATCAGACATACCTAAGTTGCCTCAACAATTGCAACCCCAGTTGCAATATCAAATTCTGTGTCACTACTAAGGCATAACAGTCTCTGGTGCACTCTAAGATTAAGAGAAAACGGACGACTCAGGAGTGCTGAAGTGAGAGAAAACGGACTCCTATGACGGGGCACTCAAAGGGTCGACTGTATGTATATATATGTATGTATGTATGTATGTATGTATATGTATATATGTATATATATATATATATATATATATATATATATATATATATATATATATATATATATATATATATATATATATATATATATATATATATATATATATATATACACACACAGTCAACCCTCGCTTTACGCGGTCCCACATTCCACGTTTACGCGGTACCCTGCCGAAATCGGAATGCTCACATTCCGCGGTGCGTGTACCCCTTTACGCGGAGAGCGGCTGGCGAGCCGCGCCATTTTTGGATCCAAACCTCCCGCCATCTCTCCCGCCCTCTCCCGTCATCCGCCATGTTGTGTAAGCGGTGCGAGTAGGTTGCGCAGTGTGTGTCTTTGTTGCGTTATCAGTGACGTCATATGACGTATCGGACTGTAATTGGGCCATGCATCCTTACCTCCGTCCGCTGCAAGCTGTGATTGGTTTAAAGTAATATGACGTGTCCACCCGCGGGAGGGAGGGAGAAAGACGACGCTTGACCTAGCCGTGGCAGTTTCATCCCTCCAGGCCACACCGTGTAATCGTGCATCCATTGTTCTGTAAAATGGCTTCCGCCGGACCACCGCCCCCAGAGAGAAACCTTTCCTTACCTGGACCCAGCCGCCCTAAGCCTAAGAAGACACGACGTTCTTTAAGCTACGAAATTAAGTATAAGATCATACAAGAGTTGGAGAAAGGAACAAGACAGGTTGATCTTGCGCACCAGCATGGTGTTAACGAGTGTACGATCAGGACAATTAAGAAGGATGCAGCCAAGATAAAGGAGCACATGAACATCACAAAGTCTACAGGTGCTTCTATGATCAAGTATTGCCACAACCAGGTGCTTCTCAAGACTGAAAAATTACTTGTGAGCTACTTGGTGCGTCAGGCGCGACGGAACATGACGGTGGACACGCGCTCAGTTAAGGAGTACGCACGTGAACTGTATGCTGCAGTGTCACGAAAGATGGGAATTACAGAGCCCAAACCCTTTAATGCTTCCTCTGGGTGGTTACAGAGGTTTAAGAAGAGGAACAAGATCACCAATATCAACATTGTTGGTGAAGAAGCTAGTGCTGACCGTGTTGCGGCTAGGAAATTTCCTCCGTTATTACGTGAGATTATGGAGGAAGGACAGTACACCGACGACCAGGTGTTTAACATGGACGAATCTGGTTTTTTTTGGAAAAAGCTACCTTCCAAGACCTTTGTTGTGAAGAATGCCAGCAAGATTCGGGGCCGGAAGTTGCAGAAGGAGCGCATCACCGTCCTGTTTACCACCAATGCCTCCGGTACCTGTAAGTTCAAGTTATCGGTGATCCACACAGTACGCAAGCCGCACGCCTACAAGAGCATGGACATGACCAAGCTAAATGTCCACTGGCTGACCGCACGTAAGGCGTGGATGTTCTCTACACTGTCCCTCTCCTGGTTTGATTACTGTTTCGTTCCCGATGTGAAGAAATTCTGTGAGCAACAGAATGTGCCATTCAAGATTTTGTTATTGCTGGACAACGCACCAGGACACTCGCCCCTACTGTTAGATCGTCACCCCAACATAAAAGTGGTCTTCCTTCCTCCCAACACTACGTCTATATTACAGCCCATGGACCAAGAGTTAATCTGTAATGTAAAAGCTGCATTCTCTACTATAAAATTCAAGCTCCTAAACGACTACACCAACACCAGGGAAGAGTTACGTAACCTGAATGACACCGCCACCGATAGCAAGAGCGAAGACGACGAGGATCAACAGTTGGCAGAGCAACAAGTACTTTTAAAACAATTCTGGAGAATATTCAACATCAAGAAAGCTGTGGACTTCTTGGTGGAGGCATGGGATCAGCTGTCTGTAGCAACTGTTCGTCACGCATGGAGACATGTGTTGCAAGGCATTCCGGCTGTTAGGCAGAGTCAATCTATGACTGGTGAGGTTCAGACTGTTGCAGTAGCAGTGGACTTTGCCAGAGAAGCTGCGCAGAGTGTTACAGCTGCAGGCTTCTCCGAGACCACCAACAACGACATCCTGGAGGTGATAAGGGATCCTGATGTGACTACCGACGAGATGGTAGATGATGATGATGTCAGTGAAGTGGCAGGTGGTGCGTCATCCCAAGAAGAACACCGCTTATCCCATAGTAATGTTAGGGGTGCCATCGAGTGTATCGAGAAAGTCAAGCTCCTCTTTCCGACGACCCTGACGCAAACAGGTATGAAATCTTCACTACCCAGCTGTTGCAGACTATGGAGCCCTACATCAAGGTTTATCACGACAACATAAACACCAGCCGTCAGCAAAGCATAACAGAGTTCTTCGCCCGCAACCCACCACAGCCAGCCCAAGCCAGTGATAGTGACAGAGGTAGAGACAGTGAAGATGACTTTAAGGGATTTGTCAGGGAGGCCCTGACAAGTGTGGATGACAGTGATGGTGACTCACCTGAGGGCCAGTAGCCTGCCCTCTGCCTCGGAACCAGCCTCCATTCCCGTACGCAGACCCATCTCTTCTACTAACGTAGTTAACCCCAACCTTGTTTTTTCTAAAAATCCTTCAGTTTATTGACTGTTCCTTTCTATATTATGTGTGGGTGAATACCATCATAAAGTTAAGATGTTATTTTTAGTAAAACGTACGTATTGTGTCGGGAAAAAGTGGAGTTTGGGGGTCGGCCCGGTCTCTATTTCAATTAATCCCATATGTTATGTTGTTCACTTTACGCGGGCTGCCGTGGGTTGAATTAACCGCGTAAAGTGAGGGTTGACTGTATATATATTTCCTGTAGATCCACAATGAAAACGTGGATAAGATAAATCTTGATAAAATCACACGGGAAAAGGGAAACAACGGAGCACCTTAGCTTTCGTCTAAGGTGCTCCGTTGTTTCCCTTTTCCCGTGTGATTTTATCAATATATATATATATATATATATATATATATATATATATATATATATATATATATATATATATATATATATATATATATATATATATATATATATATATATATATATATATATATATATATATATATATATATATATATATATGCTGATAACCACAAGGAAAAAAGAAAACACGAAGTTCCCAAGCGCTTTTGTGTAATTCACATCTTCAGGGGTGTTTTCTTTTTTCCTTGTGGTTATCAGCATATACCTGGAGCACGCGCACTTATAGTGATTTACTTGCATATATATACAGGTAGTCCCCGACTTACGACCACATGGAATTACGTCCATTGGTACTTACGACCTGCTCTGACCGTTCATCCGTCGTGACATACGAACGCAGCAGTCGTGACCAAAAATATTTTCAAATGACGTGTTCATTTTCTATACCGAAACGTTTCCGTCCGGGGCGAGTGGGTGGCTCGTCTCGGGTCGCCTCGTTGGTACACTCGCTCAGTGGAGCGCATTGTTTGTGTTTGGCTATCGTATCCTATACTAATCGCGCTGTGAACTTTCGTTATTATCGTATTTAATTGACTTTATAATGACTGGAATGTGTAAAATTGAGAGTGCTGTTGGTGTTCCAAAAAAAGGAGACAGGGAATTACTTTTGAGATGTAAATGAAGATAATAACAGCATGAGAATGGAAAAACAGTAGCAACAATCTCACGCGACCTAGGTTTCTCACACTCGACTATATCCACTATTCTGAAGGACAAGGAACGTATTCGTGAAGTAGTGAAAGGAACAGTGCCGATAAAGGGAACTATAATATCAAAGAGAAGACAAGGTCCTATTTACGATATGGAAAAATTATTGGTGATATGGATAGAAGACCAGACACAGAAGCGTGCACACTTAAGCCTTCTAACCATACAGGCTAAAGCAAGAAGCCTGTTCCAAAGCCTGAAGGAGCAGGCAGGAGATGAATGTGATCAAACCTTTACAGGAAGTCATAGGTGGTTTGATAGATTTAAAAAACGCTACAGTCTACGCAATGTTAAGGTGAGTGGAGAGGCAGCTAGTGCCGATGTTGGTGCTGCCGAAGCTTTTAAGGAGGAGTTAGATGATGTGATTGTGGAAGGGAATTATTTGCCTGAGCAAATATT
>NW_024754426.1:0-50000 GCF_018991925.1 Homarus americanus | reverse complement strand
TACATCAGCTGATCATTGTTTACATCAGCTGGTTATTGTTTACATCAGCTGATCATTGTTTACATCAGCTGGTTATTGTTTACATCAGCTGATCATTGTTTACATCAGCTGGTCATTGTTTACATCAGCTGGTTATTGTTTACATCAGCTGGTTATTGTTTACATCAGCTGATCATTGTTTACATCAGCTGATCATTGTTTACATCAGCTGATCATTGTTTACATCAGCTGATCATTGTTTACATCAGCTGATCATTGTTTACATTAACGATACAACGATAAGGTGAGAGTGGAGGTAAGAAACGAAGAGTAAATAAGCATCAAACTAACAATTCAGGAATCATTAGAGGCAGCTGGTGGACAACGTGATAACGCTTGTGGGGTTGATCAGCTTCCAGGAGAATGTATAAATATGACAAATATGCAAGAATGGGATCAAATGTGTGACTAAAATATGTAACACTGTGTACTTTAGGTGATTGTTCTTGTGTTTACTTTTCCCGTGGTTGTTTTTGTGTTGCATTAATTGTGATTCTCTTTGTTTTTCGTGTTTTTACTGTGATTCTCTCCCCACCTCTTAATTCTCCCTCCCTCTTTCCTTCTCTTTCTCCCTGTTATTCTCTCTTCCTCCTTTTATCCCCTTTACTTTTTTCTTTGCTCTATTTCCTCCTCCCTAGTCCTTTTTTCCCCCTCACTTCTTTTTACGTTTTTTCCTGCTCCCGCCTTTCCCCCTCTTCTCCTTCCTCCTACTTTTCCATTTTCCTCCTTCCTCCCACTCCTCTCTTTTCCTCCTCCCTCTTTCTATCCTCCTCTCTCCCTTTTTTTTTCTTTCTCGTTCCTTCTTTTTCCTGCTCCCTCTTTCCTTTTTTCCCTCCTCCTCGTTCTCCTTTTTACTCCTCCCTCCTTTTTCCTCCTCTTCTTCTTCCCTCTTTCTATCATCCTCTCTGCTTTTTCCTTCCTCCCTTCTCCTTTTTCCTTCCTCCCTTCTCCTTTTGCTTTCCTCCCTCCTCTCTTTTCCCCCTTCTCTTCCTCCTTCCTCCTCCTCTTCCTCCTCCTCCTCTTCCTCCTCCTCTTCCTCCTTTCCCTTCCTCCTCCTCCTCCTCTCTCCCAATAGCCTCTCCCCACATTACAGACCTCGGGTGGTTGAGAGTCTTGGAAAGATATTGTTATTATTACTATAGTGTGTTTGTTGTATTTGTTTTGTTGTGTTTGTTGTGGTGTGTTTGTTATGTTTGTTGTGATGTGTTTGTTGTGGTGTGTTTGTTGTGTTTGTTGTGATGTGTTTGTGTGTTTGTTGTGGTGTGTTTGTTGTTTGTTGTGGTGCGTTTGTGTGTTTGTTGTGGTGTGTTTGTTGTTTGTTGTGGTGTGTTTGTTATGTTTGTTGTGATGTGTTTGTTGTGGTGTGTTTGTTGTGATGTGTTTGTTGTGATGTGTTTGTTGTGATGTGTTTGTTGGGATGTGTTTGTTGTGGTGTGTTTGTTGTGGTGTGTTTGTTGTGTTTGTTATGGTGCGTTTGTGTTTTTGTTGCAATGCGTTGTGTTACAGTGTGTTTGTGTTCGTTGTAGTGCGTTGGTCTATTTGGTGTAGTGTGTTTGTTGCAGTGTTTGTTTATTTCGTGTAGCGCGTTTATTGTGTTTGTTGTACTGCTTCTTATTTTATTTTGGTGTGTTTGTTGTAGTGTGTTTGAGTTTGTCTGCTCTAGGGTGTTTGTTTATTTGTTATAGTGTGTTTGTTGCAGCAGAAGACAGCAGCTGAACCCCGGGAGGTGATCACATGAAGGCGGCATACGGTCCCCACATAAAAGAACATAAACTGTCTAGGTAGAACAACTTCCTTAACTCTACCCTATCCTAACCTAACCCAACCCAACCCAACCCAACCTAAATCTCCTCTAACCTAACCTAACCCTCCCCTAACCTAACCCAACCTAAGTCTCCTCTAACCTAACCTAACCCTCCCCTAACCTAACCCAACCCAACCTAAGTCTCCTCTAACCTAACCTAACCCTCACCTAACCTAACCCAACCTAACCTAAGTTTCCTCTAACCTAACCCTCCCCTAACCTAACCTAACCTCATCTAACGTGTTCTCTAAGGCTTACTGTTGTCCCTTTTTATACAGCCATTGAGGGCGGAACTATATGGGGAATGGTTGAGGTGTTTTCTGTTTTTTTGTTTTATAGTTGTGTTTTTTTCTTTGTCCGTTTTTCCCTCGTAAAGTTTAATTGAATCTTGTACTTGTGGATATAGAAACGGGAGAACTTGTGGAAACTTGGGATGTAATGGATGTGGAGGGATGTGGTGATGGTTGTGGTGGGTGATGGGGGAGAGGGTGGGGAGGGGGGTAGGTGGGCTCTTCCGTCGACACAATGTTTTTGGACACAATTTCATCTACTGAGAATCGTCAATTTTTATGCGTCCCTCAGCGGATGACCTTGTTGTGGTTAGTGTCTGTCCTGTAGGTGTATATGTCTGGATGTCTCGTCTTCAGTGTCTTGCTTGAGTGTTATTGTCCATTAAGGTGTGTATGTCGTCTAGCCTTATGTCTGGGTGTCTTCTCGGTAATCTGTCTGGCTGACTGGCTGGTGTATTTGTCTGTCAGGGTGTATGTCGTGTAGATACCCCTAATCGCCCTCGCTTATTTAACCTGATCCGGAACATAACACTGATGTAGACACCTGTCAGTATGTTGTCACCCCTTGATGTAGCGGTCGACTCTTGTGTGTGTGTGTGTGTGTGTGTGTGTGTGTGTGTGTGTGTGTGTGTGTGTGTGTGTGTGTGTGTGTGAGAAGGAATTATATTAGTGTCTTCCATTATAGCGATGTGTTGCACTATCTTCCCCTTCTTCCTTCTCATTCTTCCTCCTCCTCCTACCTCCTCTTTCCTCCTCCTCCTCCTCCTCCCTCCCCCCTTCATCCCTTCCTCCCCCTCCCCCCTCCTCCCGGCAGTGCTGTATCCCCTGCTCGTCAACTTCAACAGTCAGTCAGTCATTTGTGTCACCGTAACGCTGTATCTAACACCTGTACTGTGCTAATTAACTGTAATTAGGGAAGGTAATTAGTCCAGCGTAAATAACTTGTTTTGTAGGGAAGTTCTGCCATCACCATCACCACCCCCTACCATCTTCGTCACCATCACCCCCACCATCATCACCATTACCACCTTCCCTCAACCTTCACCATCTCCCTCCACCATTTCTACCATCACCACCTCCCTTACCACCATCGCAAACACCCACCACCACCACCACCACCACCTACCACTCACTACCACACCACCACCACCACCACCACCACCACCACCACCACCACCACCACCACCCACCACCATCACCACCACCACACCACCCACCACCACCCACCACCACCACACCACCACCACCACCATCACCACCATCACCTACCATCACCACCACCACCACCACCACCACCACCACCACCACCACCACCACCACCACCACCACCACCACCACCACCACCACCACCATCACACCACCACCACCACCACCACCACCACCACCAGCCTCCATCATCTCGTATCATAAACTATATCGCCTGACAAACTGCGATCAAACAGGTTTTATTGTCACCAATTAGGTTAATAACTCCCCCACCCCCGCCTTAACCCTTCATTACCCCCACCCTTATATTTATGACTCGTAAATACCTTTCATCCGTTGCTCTCTCTCTCTCTCTCTCTCTCTCTCTCTCTCTCTCTCTCTCTCTCTCCACCACGGCCTCTGTACAGCCACCCAATACCACACATAGGATATACCTTAGTGCTCTTGTGGGTGAGAATTTTGAGAATATTTAACAGTTAATTTCCAGAATGTGTGGTTTTTTCTTGTTTTTTACTGAATCTCCAAAGACTTCATTAGTATATAACGACAGAAAGGTGGCTGCGTATTGGCTGATATTGTGATTAAAACTAAACTCATTGTAATGTTACGTAGCCTTGCCTAGCCTTACCAGAGAGAGAGAGAGAGAGAGAGAGAGAGAGAGAGAGAGAGAGAGAGATAATGGTAATTCTTAAGTGTTCCTGTACAATATGATCTTCCCTTATTGATAATGGACAGGAAATTGTTGACCAAAAAAAATGGTCACACACACACACACACACACACACACACACACACACACACACACACACACATATATCAGTTTTCCAATACAGTACATATTTTCAGCTTAGTTTCCGGGCCATAAGTTACGACGAATGGAAGTAAAGGCTGGGGTTAAAGATGATTTTTTTGTATATAGAAGATCAACCTATGTCTTATACACTCGAGTAATATGTAGAACCAAGACTCTGTTGGTTCATCATGGACGAGAGAGTTAGTGAACCGGAACCGAGAAAATATTGGTTCATAGTAATATTGGAAAATACTTTAGTGTAATTGAACCAAGATACGATTTATTTAGCATTGAAATTATAAAAAAAAAAGTTGTTTGTAAATGTAATGGAAAATACGATAACTTTTTTATACTTAGAAATATAAAGAGGGAGATGGTTTTTGTTATGGGATATATAAAATACGTTAATTGGTGGGTTATGGACGATAAAGCATTAACTATTTTGTATATAATCTTGGGTTAGGTCGTAAATGGAGGGGAAAGAAGGGTAGTGAGGTAGAAATGGAGGGGAAAGAAGGGTAGTGAGGTAGAAATGGAGGGGAAAGAAGGGTAGTGAGGTAGAAATGGAGGGGAAAGAAAGGTAGTGAGGGAGAAATGGAGGGGAAAGGAAGGTAGTGAGGGAGAAATGGAGGGGAAAGGAGGATAGTGAGGGAGAAATGGGAGGGAAAGGAGGGTAGTGAGGGAGAAAAGGGGGAGATGGAGGGAGGGATGGAGGGATACAAAGTTAGGGAGAATGGATGAGTGGTGAGCATTATTTTCTCTCGTCGCACTCAGTATTATTTTAAAACTAACATCAGAGGAGGACAGTTTCAAAACACTAGATTTCCGTAAAACATTTAGGAAGAGTTGAGTGAGCGGGGGAGTCTTGGGGGCGGGGTGTGGTGATGGCTCCCCCTCACCTTAAATGCCTCAAGCGGGGAGTCTGTGTGTGTTGAGGTGAGGGACTTCATTGCTTGCCTTTACAGAACTTTCACCATTTTCACTCCCACCACTGGAGGCTATGCAGGCTATTTCGACGATAAACGACAAATACACTGGAGTACTTCAGTAAACATGCGATTAAGGGCACAATACAATCTCTGTACCACGAATGTTATCAGCAGTGGAAGTTCTTGGTCTATTCTCTACAGCCAAGGATACCAAGAATATTTTTTAGTTCATCTCTTATACTGTAAAATATTGTGAACATGATAGCTACGTAATGAGGACGCTTAAACACCCTTACAAGCCACGGCGTGATTTGATTTTCTACGCTTTTGACTTTAATTCTCTGAAGGGGAAGGGGGGGGGGAATCTCGGGTCCAGATCACGTTATGTTTATTTTATTATTAACTTGTATTTTAGGTTAACTTCTGGGGATAACATTACCCCCTCCCCTCCTCCCCTCTCACCTCCCCTACCCTCTCATCTCCACCCCTCCCCTCTCATTTCATCTCCACCCTTCCCATCTCCACCCCTACCACCTCCACCCCTCCCCTCTCATCTCCACCTTACCCTCCCCTCTCACCTCCACCCCTCCCCTCTCACCTCCGCCCTCCTCCCCTCTCACCACCACTCCCCTCTCACCTCTCCCCTCTCCCTCTACCCTCTCCTCTACCCCCATCTCCCCTCTCACCCCCACCTCCCCCTCACCCCACCCACTGTCATCTGTGAGAGACTGTCCAGCATAACCAGAGATAGGAATAGCCATCCATCAGAAAGTATTATCAGTTAAGTACACCATCAGTCACCGCTCTCCAGGACAGGTACTGTTTTGTGGTACTGGTATGAAGGTCCGGTGTGTGAAGGATGGCACTGTACCCAAGAGAGAGAGAGAGAGAGAGAGAGTTCGGTTGTCCCCTTTAGAGAGGGAAGGAAGGAGAGGAGAGAGAGAGAGAGAGAGAGAGAGAGAGAGAGAGAGAGAGAGAGTAGTAATCGTGATAAACACAAGGTGAGAAGAAGAGAGAAGTGACAAAAAATATGATAAATATGACCCAGACGAAATAACAAGACATAGAAACAGCGTAGGAGGGATGAAGTGGGGCGAAGAAGAAGGCGCAGAAGAGGTGAAGACTATAGTAGAGAAAGTGATGATGGTAATACTGATCACCTCACAATGACAGCCATTACCAAGGACGATGATCTGACGCTGACTTATAATCCTGAAATTAATTATATCTAAGGATGATTTAAATAGAATCCTTACATAAAAATGAGATTAAATGTCTAAAAGGAGAGCTAATTATTTTTTTTCCACCTCTAGTGTTCGAGTTAAATAAGTCTACGGTTTTGTCATGCAGGGTTCACTTTACACCCCACCAGAGCAGCGTTATCTTGACACGCTCCTTCTGCTTATTTCACCTTGACACGCTCCTGCTGCTCACTTCACCTTGACACGCTCCTGCTGCTCACTTCACCTTGACACGCTCCTGCTGTTCACTTCACCTTGACACGCTCTTGCTGTTCACCTCACGTTGATTCACTCCTGCTGCTTACTTCACCTTGACACGCTCCTGCTGTTCACTTCACCTTGACACGCTCCTGCTGTTCACCTCACCTTGATTCACTCCTGCTGCTCACTTCACCTTGACACGCTCTTGCTGCTCACTTCATCTTGACACACTCCTACTGCTCACTTCACCTTGACACGCCAAACTGCTCACATCACCTTGACACACTCCTGCTGCTCACTTCACCTTGACACGCTCCTACTGCTCACTTCACCTTGACACGCTCCTGCTGCTCACTTCACCTTGACACGCTCCTGCTGCTCATTTCATCTTGACACGCTCCTGCTGTTCACTTCACCTTGACACGCTCCTGCTGCTCACTTCACCTTGACACGCTCCTGCTGCTCACTTCACCTTGACACGCTCCTGCTGCTCATTTCATCTTGACACGCTCCTGCTGTTCACTTCACCTTGACACGCCCCAACTACTCACTTCACCTTGACACGCTCCTGCTGCTCACTTCACCTTGACACGCTCCTGCTGCTCATTTCATCTTGACACGCACCAACTACTCACTTCACCTTGACACGCTCCCGCTCCTCACTTCACCTTGACACGCTCCTGCTCCTCACCTCACCTTGACACGCCCCACGTAACATCAAGGTAGAGAGAGGGACACTATTTTGTTTACATTATGTCGTTGTGTTGTGACGCCTTATGTAAACTTGATTAACCGAGTAACTTTTTAATTTATAAATATTTTCACGATTAAAAGTACCATATTGCTATACTTTTTCTTTGTTGGAGCACATGTAGATTAGTTCCCTCGGCTTATTTTACCTGTTGATAAAACGTCCTAACTACCTGGGGGTAGGTTAGGTTAGGGTAGGGTAGGTGATTTTAGTTTTAGGTTAGGTTCGGTTAGGTTAGGCTAGGCTAGGCTCGGCTAGGCTCGGTTAGGCTAGGCTCGTTTAGGCTGGGTTCGGTTAGGGTAGGTTCGGCTCAGTTAGGTTAGGTTAAGTTAATTTGGTTAGCGTTAGGATATTTGATTTTAAGGTGAAATAATATGGGGGTCTGATTTTCACGTGATATAATTTACGTAAGAGGTGACCATGAACAGACACACAACAAAAGCCTCACTCCCTGGTTGGCTCACAGCTGTCTCTGGTGTATGGGGGTAGAGGCTGTGAGCACAAGTTAGCCAGACAAACGGCTGCCATTCTACCCGGCTGAACAAAAATAGAGAGAGGTCGGCTGAGTCCCCATTACCTCAAGACTATAGTGGTCGACCCTATACTGTAAACAATTGACCGACTGCCCGTCCTCCTGAGCCTACACCAGTTACCGACCCCCCCCCTACCCCCCTCACCCCCATCACCTAACCCCACCTCCTCACATCTCCCTCATTACCTGCCCCCACCTCCTCTTCCTCCCCTCACCCCATCACCTAACCCCACCTCCTCACATCTCCCTCATTACCAGCCCCCACCTGCTCTTCCTCCCCTCACCCCATCACCTAACCCCACCTCCTCACATCTCCCTCATTACCTGCCCCCACCTCCTCTTCCTCCCCTCACCCCATCACCTAACCCCACCTCCTCACATCTCCCTCATTACCTGCCCCCACCTCCTCTTCCTTCCCTCACCCCATCACCTATCCCATCCTCCTCCTCCTCACCTACCCTCTCCTCCTCCCCTTACCCCTTCCCTTATCCTCATCTTACCTCATCGCTGATAACTCGTTGTATTGTATGGATGCCTAGCTCTTAATTATAGACTGCCTTACACCTCGCCCCCCCCTGCCCCCTCGCCCCCTCCCCCTCGCCCCTCCCCTCGCCTCCTCCCCCCGCCCCCCTCCCCCTCGCCCCCTCTCCCCTCGCCCCCCTCCCCCCTCCCCCTTCCCCCTCGCCCCCCTCCCCTCGCCCACCTCCCCCTCGCCCCTCTCCCCTCGCCCCCCACCCCCCACGCAGAGCAACATTTCTCTCTCCTGGTGGGTGACAGCCTCACTAACAGGCAAGAAACAGCTCCTCTCCAGAGACAAGTGACGGCTCCTTCAGCAGTAAAACAGCTCCTCACACCCTCCTGCGGTGTCATCCCTCAGACAGTTGGGTGTCCACGACAGGGCATAATGAGATAAGTCTTCCACTCCACGACAATAGTGCTGTGTGTGTGTGTGTGTGTGTGTGTGTGTGTGTGTGTGTGTGTGTGTTGGAAGAAACATCACCACCATTTGGCCACAAGTGATATGTCTGAGTTAGAGGTTTCGTAAACATTCATTGAGAAAGTTAATTGTAAAACCTGTTAGTGTGGCTGCCGTTTCCCCCAAACAACATCCTCGCCAAGTATAAAGTAAAGGTTAAGTTACTACACGCCTTATGGCCAGTTCCCTTGTGTGGGTTAATTACGACAAGTTACTGTAGTAAAAGATTCGTAATGGACCTTATTTTTCAAAGTTTACCTCCGCCATTCTCACATTTCTCATACCGCGGTGGACAAGTGTTGCTTATTACGTTATAAAGGTTGTGTGGTGTGCGGTGGCCGTGTGGATACTGGTCACTTCCTGTCCTAAGGTTCCCTGGTTCTCTCCGCGGACACTCCCAGGCTCAGTCCACCCTGCATTAAATAGACGCCTAACTTTTTAGATGGGGAAGTGAAGAAGGTCGAGTATACTACGCCCTTGTATACAGAAAGCCTTGTACTCCAAGCTCTCCACGCTCTCTAATGGGCCGTCATGCCTATGGGACCCACTCTAACATTTCATATTGTTCGGGTAATTTGTTTTCTGATCACAAAGTATAGAGAAACCTTCGGAGGACTTGTATACAACATTTCATGGATATAGAGTGTATGATTCATCTATTGTGTGGCCTATACCGTCCGTACTGAATGTCCTGTCGCCCTTCTTTTATATATTACATTGTGGACGCCCTGTATACTTCACAAGGTACACGTATATTGCTGTACCAGTGTATGAAGTGATTTTTCTCCGTCTATGAGTGTGTGTGTGACATACCTCGACAGTCACGTATAGAACTGCTGACTCACCCTAACTGTGGTGGAATGACTATCAGCTTGTGTTGTTGTTGGTTTTAGTACAGGTTAACTTTATTCGTACATTTGTTAATAATTTTGACTTATTTAGGGAATTTTCAGTTTGTGTGCAATATTTTCCCTTTGTTTTGGGCTAATGTTTATATTTTACTGTCCTTTTGGTCCTACCACATTAAGACCTACTCTCTACCCCTCCCACGAGGTACATACTCAACAAAACCTCTTGAACACCTGGCCACGATGGATGTGAGAATGAGCAGAATGGGACTGGTCATCTCGGTGTGGTTTCAGATTCTTGGTTCCCTTTTCAGAATTGCTTAATGTTTAATAGCGTTCGGGAAGTTTTTGGTGAGTGTACATCAATTTCCTCCAACAATTAGATGATTAGACAGAATTGAATATATTGAAACAGGCGAAATATATTAGATGATGATAGATGCATATATATCTTTTTACCTGTTTATTAATCTTGATATTGTGAGAGTTGTGTGAATTATATATTAGGAGTTATATATCACGATGATAAATTAGCTTCAGGGTTGTATAAGTTGTTGGTAAAATGTTGTTTTTCAGGTTTACTATATGAGGGGTGATGATAGTAGTGTAAACAGTTGAATGTAATCTGTTTTTAGTTTTGTTATTGTTTACGTGTTTTTATTATTTGTTTTGGTGTGGATGTTGTTGTGTGGTGTGAGGGTGTGTTGGATGGTGTGAGGGTGTGGTGTGGTGTGAGGGTGTGTTGGATGGTGTGAGGGTGTGGTGTGAGGTGTGAGGGTGTGGTGTGTTTATGTATTGTGTTGTGATGATATGTCAGTGTTTTGTGTTGTGGTGCATTGTGATGTACGGGTACGGGTGTGTTGTGATAGTGTGTTGTATTGGTGTATTAATTCATTGTGTTGTGTTGGTATGTTGTGTTGATGTGAGGTTCCGTTATGTTGTGTTGATGTGAAGTTCTGTTATGTTGGTGTGTTACCAAGATGTGTTACGTTAGTTTGTTGTATGGTGTTGGTGTATTATATGTTGTAGTGTTGTGTTGTGTTGATATAGTGTGTTGTATTAGAGGAATTAAGGTATAGTAGGCCGCATGTCACTAATTATGGCGTCTGACCTCACGAAAGATAACAAACTCCCACCTGTAAACACTAATTATGTAAACAGGTTATAAACACAACCATTATTCTTGAGTCTTAGGCCAAGGTTAACGTACAGTGTATAGTGGTGTTTATAATATACACACGGCTGTTATATCAAGGTCATAAATATATACAGGTGGATGACATAGAGGTATGATTAATTTTTCCTTAAGTAGATAGGTATGATTTACGCGATTTTTATTTACATGATTGCGATTTACACTATTTCGATTTACACGATGCCGAATCAATATTTTGACTTCACGCAGTAGATAGGGTCTGTAGTAAGATCTATCAACTTCAATATAAGATTCACCTGACAATATCTACAACCTATAATAAATACTCAGTACCTTACATATAATTCAGTCTGGTCTTTGTGGTGGTAATTTTCCTGGTAGAGAATATCCAATAGTTGGCTGGCGTCTCAAGCTGCTCTCAACCTCAATTATATTTATGAGGAAACTGATGAGTAAATGGAGTTGACGCCGAGACAAATTTATCCTGGCAATAGTCTCCAGGATATAGGGAGAGAGGTGTGTGTGTGTGTGTGTGTGTGTGTGTGTGTGTGTGTGTGTGTGTGTGTGTGTGTGTGTGTGTGTGTGTGTGTGTGTGTGTGTGTGTGTGTGTGTGTGTGTGTGTGTGTGTGTGTGTGTGTGTGTGTGTGTGTGTGTGTGTGTGTGTGTGTGTGTGTGTGTGTGTGTGTGTGTGTGTGTGTGTGTGTGTGTGTGTGTGTGTGTGTGTGTGTGTGTGTGTGTGTGTGTGTGTGTGTGTGTGTGTGTGTGTGTGTGTGTGTGTGTGTGTGTGTGTGTGTGTGTGTGTGTGTGTGTGTGTGTGTGTGTGTGTGTGTGTGTGTGTGTGTGTGTGTGTGTGTGTGTGTGTGTGTGTGTGTGTGTGTGTGTGTGTGTGTGTGTGTGTGTGTGTGTGTGTGTGTGTGTGTGTGTGTGTGTGTGTGTGTGTGTGTGTGTGTGTGTGTGTGTGTGTGTGTGTGTGTGTGTGTGTGTGTGTGTGTGTGTGTGTGTGTGTGTGTGTGTGTGTGTGTGTGTGTGTGTGTGTGTGTGTGTGTGTGTGTGTGTGTGTGTGTGTGTGTGTGTGTGTGTGTGTGTGTGTGTGTGTGTGTGTGTGTGTGTGTGTGTGTGTGTGTGTGTGTGTGTGTGTGTGTGTGTGTGTGTGTGTGTGTGTGTGTGTGTGTGTGTGTGTGTGTGTGTGTGTGTGTGTGTGTGTGTGTGTGTGTGTGTGTGTGTGTGTGTGTGTGTGTGTGTGTGTGTGTGTGTGTGTGTGTGTGTGTGTGTGTGTGTGTGTGTGTGTGTGTGTGTGTGTGTGTGTGTGTGTGTGTGTGTGTGTGTGTGTGTGTGTGTGTGTGTGTGTGTGTGTGTGTGTGTGTGTGTGTGTGTGTGTGTGTGTGTGTGTGTGTGTGTGTGTGTGTGTGTGTGTGTGTGTGTGTGTGTGTGTGTGTGTGTGTGTGTGTGTGTGTGTGTGTGTGTGTGTGTGTGTGTGTGTGTGTGTGTGTGTGTGTGTGTGTGTGTGTGTGTGTGTGTGTGTGTGTGTGTGTGTGTGTGTGTGTGTGTGTGTGTGTGTGTGTGTGTGTGTGTGTGTGTGTGTGTGTGTGTGTGTGTGTGTGTGTGTGTGTGTGTGTGTGTGTGTGTGTGTGTGTGTGTGTGTGTGTGTGTGTGTGTGTGTGTGTGTGTGTGTGTGTGTGTGTGTGTGTGTGTGTGTGTGTGTGTGTGTGTGTGTGTGTGTGTGTGTGTGTGTGTGTGTGTGTGTGTGTGTGTGTGTGTGTGTGTGTGTGTGTGTGTGTGTGTGTGTGTGTGTGTGTGTGTGTGTGTGTGTGTGTGTGTGTGTGTGTGTGTGTGTGTGTGTGTGTGTGTGTGTGTGTGTGTGTGTGTGTGTGTGTGTGTGTGTGTGTGTGTGTGTGTGTGTGTGTGTGTGTGTGTGTGTGTGTGTGTGTGTGTGTGTGTGTGTGTGTGTGTGTGTGTGTGTGTGTGTGTGTGTGTGTGTGTGTGTGTGTGTGTGTGTGTGTGTGTGTGTGTGTGTGTGTGTGTGTGTGTGTGTGTGTGTGTGTGTGGTGTGTGTGTGTGTGTGTGTGTGTGTGTGTGTGTGTGTGTGTGTGTGTGTGTGTTGAACCTGCTCCACACACTGTGGTAGGTAAAGTACACATAACTGAGTATTACCTAAAAAAATTAATCAGGTTTGCCAGGTGAGTTTTAATTTAATAAGAAAACACAGACAGACATTTAAAGTATAGCAATATCTCAGTATTAAGGTATAGTCTCATGAGATATTGTGTTTTTTGTTTTAATCTAAATTCATCAGAAAAGTTAGTTAGAAGTTCATCATTGCCTCACATTAATAAGACATTAAGAGGGATTATGACGGGTATCTCGTTGATCAGGGAGGCAGGGACCTTGTGACAGTGTGCTAGCAGTGAGTAATAACTTCCCTCACCAACTTCAGCGTGACGTGTGCTTATGATATTAATGTTGTTGGTGTATACGCGGCTGTGTGAGAGTACTCTATGGCGGAGAGGGGGCATAGGCTATAGTGAGTTGTTAGGTCACCAAGAGTTTAAGAGTTTCAGGGCTACTGTGTCAGGGAATATTAAGTGAGCAGTAAGGTAAGAGTATGTTGTTGAGGGGTGGTAGAAGGATGATATGTTACAGTGGAATTCAAGTATCGTGCTCGTGGAATTCAAGTATCGTGCTCGTGGAATTCAAGTATCGTGCTCGTGGAATTCAAGTATCGTGCTCGTGGAATTCAAGTATCGTGCTCGTGGAATTCAAGTATCGTGCTCGTGGAATTCAAGTATTGTGCTCAAGGAATTCAAGTATCGTGCTCGTCTGTCTTAAATTCCCCACCTGTAAAGTAAAGTGTGCCTGCTCGTAGTTGTGTGGGTGTAAGGTCCTACTGGCAACAACCACCAACCCTGACTACAAGAGGTGAGAGAAATGTGCTGGAGTGTTGTGCAGGAAATGAAGAAAGATGTTTTATATGTTCAGGGAAGAAAAACTATTATGTTAGACATTTGTAATAAGAAATGCAGTCTTTTTGAATTCCATCTGTGGGAAAAGTTGCAGGAATTTTAGTGTGAGAACAAACTAAATATATTTTTGTAAGTTGAGGAGAGGAAATGAGCGAGACTATCGTGTCCAGCATGCTTGGTGGGCAGGCGAGTAATGATGGGGCGTGAGGCGAGCATTAATCTTGCCTGGTGTTGACACCCTGACTATGTGACTAATGTGGCCCGCCCTCCAGGACCCTCAGGCACCCAACACGCTGCCCCCGTGATCAAGGACGGTGACCTGGGATAGAGGGAAGGTGTGAAGTGAATAATGTACCCAGGAGGACTATTGGAGAAAGTGCCGGGGAATGTGAGGAGTTGGGGACGGAAGAATGGAGTAGGTAGGTGGAGGAGATGGAGAGGAATAGAAAAAAGAGAAGAGGTAAACTTTAAGAGGTGTAGGAGGAGGAGGTGTAAAGAAAACGTTAACTGTGTAAAGAGGCTTTACCCGTGACGTCAGCACCACCAACACACTAATTCATAAATGACAAATAAAAGGTCGCTCCTCACCTGGGTCGTGACACCTGGCTGAGTTAAACCATTACCTTGTGTTTACCTGTAAGTTATGGTGTCTTTGTGGATTATTACTAGCAGTATATTCAGGGCTAGTAACAATAATATGTAAAGCCCTCTTATGCTCCCTGAATATGTATATGTATGCATGTATGAATAACCCCGATAGAATAAAGTCAAACTCGTACACCCTTTTGAAACTTGATATATATTATATTATATTATAGTATTTTATATTATATTATACTACATTATATTATATATTACATGTATATTATATTATATTATATTATATTATATTATATTATACTACATTATATTATATATTACATGTATATTATATTATATTATATTATATTATATTATACTACATTATATTATATATTACATGTATATTATATTATATTATATTATATTATATTATACTACATTATATTATATATTACATGTATATTATATTATATTATATTATATTATATTATTTTATATTATATTATTCTACATTATATTATATATTACATGTATATTATATTATATTATATTATATTATATTATATTATACATCATCAACATATCTAAACCAGACTGCTGAAGGTGGTAAAATATTACTTAATAGTTTCTTTTCAAATAATTCCACATATAGGTTGCTTAATACAGGTTTAGATATGTTGATGATGTATTATGTCTCTGGCCATGTAATGAGGACCTAAAAGCTTTCCTGCCACAACTTAACAACTTAGCCCCCTCGATCAAATTCACGGTGGAATTAGAGCATGACTGTAAATTGCCTTTCCTAGACTGTCTGATCCACAGAATAGGTAACACCTTTCAGTTCAGTATTTATAGAAAACCTACTAATGTGTGTTCATACATTCATTATTATTCTGCCCACCATAATAGAGTCAAACAGTCAGTATTTTCATCAATGTTTTTACGTGCTTTGAGAATTTGCAGTCCGGAATTCATTGATGAGGAATATAAATATATCTATAATATTGGCTTGAACCTTAAGTACCCTAGATCTTTTGTAGACAAATGCCTGAACATTACTAAGAAATCTTTCTATAGAACCGATCTCAAGCCCGCCCATGACCATAAGAATCTCTTAGTATTACCATTTCACAAAAAATTCTCTCAAATTCCTTTACAACTAAAAACCTGGAATGAGTGGTTATTGGGTTACGGCTGTCTTCCTGTTGCCATTAATATTTTATCTGTTTTCTGTTAAAATGTAGATAATACTGTCATAAATGAAGGTGTTATAACGTACGTTTTTGAGAAGGTTCATACAAGAACTATTTAAGCAATTTTCATAAGTTCTCCTTCCAAGTGTCCATTTTCTACGAGACCAGTGAAGGCTACAGAGAACGATATGGGATTATTGCCGGGGATACTATTATAACTCTCTCTCTCTCATGATGATATCGCGCTCTCTTTCTTTTTTATTTCTTTCTCCTGTTATTATTACCTTCGTCACTTCTCGGATTCTCACCCACTGTATGGGCTTGGAAGGTGCGCTCGTGTCAAGAGTTGCCGGATCAAGAAGGTTACACAGGCCGGTCAGTGCTGTAGTGAAGAGGATAAAGTAATCGAGTTCACAATTACTTTTATCATCTTTCCCACTTGGGCGTCAGATAATTCCATTAGTGTATATATGACTTGTGTTGTTCCCTGTCAGGTGTTTATATACATGAGTTAATAGCCTCTTGCTCTTCAGTAGTATAAAGTGGACAGTAAAAGACGTTGTAACTTGGGGTCAGGAGATAAACTTTTAACGGCGTTGTTGGTTGATTCGACTTACTGTTTATCGTTGTGTATTTACCTGTTTTGCCATATTAACCATCCTGACGCTAACTTAACCTAAATTAACTCCATGGTCTATTAGTCACTAGTCAGTTCTGATTAGCTACAAGTCGTTTCAAGTCATTCTGTCAGTTAGTCTTTCAGGATGAGGTAATACATGCTGACTAACGCAGGTAAAAGCACTAGTTGTAATGATGTTATTTAAACGTGGGTGCCGGAGGGGAGTGGGTGCCGGAGGGGAGTGGGTGCCGGAGGGGAGGGGAGCAACTATCTAGTTCTAGGGGTTGAAAGGTCATGACCCAGGTGTTGAGGTCAGGTCTTGTCGCTGTTCCATCCGCGTGTTAAACCTGTTCTTAAGGGTTGATTGTACAAGCAATTTTTGTTGTGTTAGATGGAGATTGGTTGCTTTTGTTACTGTGTGTAGTGGTCGGGAGGCTGCCGGAGGGAGGATCTCGTCTGTCTCATCTTTGGTTAGTTAGTAAAGGAGATGCTCAGGTAACTCGTATAATGTTAATTAAATAGTTATCCTCTTATTTTTCCTACTGGTTGTGGATTAAAGTTAGATATTAACTTCTCGTGTACAATATATCACATAACATGGTAGAGAATGTTTCCAATTTAGTTCATAATCTTTGTAAATAATAACAACAAATGAATTACACATCTCAGGACCCAGCTTATTTTACTGAGGTTTATTCGATACATGATGACCATAAGGTAGTTTTTTAACAACCAGATCACGTTGTTTACAGGCAGTGATTTGAGGACGCCGGCCGTTACTCGTTGTTTTATTACAGTACGATATCTCACACCAACGGCCGTACACCGTGATGTGGCGACCCTGTTATCCTGCATCCCTCACACTTCTTCACTAGGGAATTTCCTTCTCACTCAAGCATCAGTGACTCCCTTATCACACAACTAAACATAAGTGCTGTCTTGCTCATGTTGTACTACAGAGGCCTTTCTGAAACACATCCCTTGTCAGTAAGTATCCATCAGTGGGGCTCATGGTCTTGTATACGTCAATTACTCTGTCACAGTTTACATAAATATGAAGAAAATTGACACTCCTAAAATGTGGTGTAAATTTAATATTATTGTACGTGCTACTGGTATATTTTCTTCAGTGGGGTCCTGGTGGTGTTGGGGAGGGAGAAGTGCCTTTGGTTCATTTAGTTTGGTGTTATTTATAATACTCCTCGATTGTTCATCTCATTATGGGCACAAGAGATCAGTTGTTCTATGTTAGTTTGTTTTGGGTTTTCTCTCATGTATATAGCCCTTCCCTTTCCTTCCTTCCATCCCCTTTCTCCTTACTCTTTCGTCTCATTCCTTCCTTTACCTTTCTTTCCCTCCCTTTCCCTTCCTTCCCTCCATTACCCTTCCTTCTTCCCATATCCCCTTCCTCCCTTTCGCCTCCCCCCCCCTCCTTCACTCCCTTTCCTCCTCATCCCTCTCCTTCCCTCCCCTCCTCCCCCCCCACCACACCCTTCCTCCCCACACCCCTTCCTCCACACTCCCTCCACACCCCCCCTCCCCCCACACCCCCCCCACACACCCTCTCCCCACACCCTTCCTCCACACCCCTCCCCACACCCTCCCCCATTCTCCCCCACACACCCCTCCCCACACCCTCCCCCCACACACCCTCCCCATACAGGCCCCTCCCCCATACACCCCTCCCCCACACACCCCCGTTATAACACGTTGCATACACACAAATCAATTGTTATTCTACCACACGGTGTTGAGTGCTAACTGTCAAACTTCAATCACATATCCTGCCCTTATAAAACGTGCTGATTTAGGCGTGGGCTGTACCGTATGTTGGTAGAGTTCAGCTACACGCCCCAGCACTCACCCCAGGCAAGAGCGGTGTGTTGTGACTAAATAAAACCTCCGCATGTGTCTTGTTGTTGCAGAGGAGAATCATTTTTGTGGAAGGGTTTTGCTTCCTGCCTCGATATGTAAATTGCTCACTGTTAAGAAATGTAGTATATTTTTTTTTGCCTTAGTTGGATGTGGAGGATAGTAGGTACTCTTCCTTTGAGACAGACAGACAGACAGACAGACAGACAAACAAATGCATTTATTTTTCTGCGTAAAAAAAATCTAGTGGGATAATGACACTATTTTTTCCTGGGGGGGGGACAGATAACCTTATTAATATCATCACTCTTGTTGCACTTCCATCACCACCACCACCACACCCACCACCTTCACTATCACCACTTTCACTACCACCACCACCACAACAACTTCCTTCACTATCCCCACAACCTTCACCACCACCACCATTTTTATTTAATTTTTTGCGGTGAACGTAATTGGCATATAATGACACAACTCTCACGGGAGTAATATCAGATGCCGGAAACCTCTGGTGGAATTACGCCGTAGGTGACTGTGGAAACGTGACTGTTATTACCCATTGCAAAAACTCGATTATATCTTTTTGTTTGGATCAATTATTTGCTGGTTGTGATTAGGGCATTGATGAGTGAACATTAGGAGAAAATACATACAGTTGTGTTAAGGAAGTTGGGTGATGAAGTGTCTTGGTCGAGTCTGAGAGCCAGTGTTGTTGTTGCTTTTTGTTTTATTATTTATTTATTTATTATGATGAATGAATAAGAACACAGACAGGTTAATCGTTATAATGGGGGGTGACATCCCCGGCATGAAGTCTGGAACGAACGAAATGTAATGGCTAATCAGTCGCGGTTGTGGGGGAAGGTGTGTGTGTGTGTGTGTGTGTGTGTGTGTGTGTGTGTGTGTGTGTGTGTGTGTGTGTGTGTGACTCACAAAACATCTCCAGGTGAGTTAGTGTGTGAGAGGTGAAGTCAATTTGTAATATAACACACAGCCTGATGTATTTCCCGTTGTAGTGGCCTGGTGGAGTGTTGAGAAACTTCCCTAGAGTTTATTAGTGTTTGTCAGCGTTGAGTGTGGTGTGAAGGTAATAAAACCATGTACAAGTATGTCATGGTATAGTAGGAGGAGTGTGACATAAGCGTGACATACAGTAAGTGTGACAAACGCAGCGTTACACAAGAGGGGGTTATAACTGATTCCCTTATAAATATAAAATTCTATCTAATAACCAGCAAAGAAATGGTTTCCTATATAGTGAGAAAATCCTCCACTTTTTTTCTCATATATCGTTGTCAGTCGTAATCAGCTTAGACCGGCACTTATAACTGGCAGCTGTAACCAAGTGGACACCCGGAGTTCTTAGCGGTGTGAGAGAGACCCCCAAGTATCACTGATAAAACTACTGTAGAATTGGATCTTCCTAATCATGATCTCTTAAAATCTCTTCCTTAAACTGTTGTGTAAAAATACGTGTGATTGAAAGTTTTATAAATGAATTATATTAAATTGGTTGTTAAAAATATTGACTTGAATTTTGGTACAGGGAAGTCGATAATATCAGTGGTGTCTCAAGAGTATGGTGTCTCTGCGTTTTCTTTTCGTTACCGACGGGAAATTGGTCTTGATATTGTGGTACAAAAAACGGCGGGGGTAGAATCACGCCCTAGGTGGAGAACGCTTGTAACAATGACCTTTAAATATAACTATCTGTATTTCACTGTGTGTGTGTGTGTGTGTGTGTGTGTGTGTGTGTGTGTGTGTGTGTGTGTGTGTTTTCCACCTAAGCAGCGTAAAATGGTCGTGTCCTCGTAGCCGATTGGTTGAATATTGATAAACGAGGCTATTGTTATGGGGATAATACGCACACACACACACTCTCTGGTAGGTATTGGGAGGAACACTGCAGCCGTACTTGGGTTTAGAGCCGAAGCACCTGTGTGGGGGTGAATAATGCAGCAGGTGTCGGCACGTCCCTTAGAGCAGACAAAACAATCTCACCGCCGACCAGATCCTGTTGTGTTTTTCTCTAGTCCTTTTTTCCAATTTAACTCCCCAAAGGTGTTTTAACATTGCAAAAGTTCCACTCTATCTCCTCAACTGTGTTTGCATCTGACTCAAGGCATTATGGGAGTGTGTGTGTAGATTTCGTCTTTGGAACCAATTTAAATTTTATTCAGCTTTTAATGTTTTTTTTTTTTCATATTTTACTAAGTCATTTATATCTCTTGAATATGTCTAGGGTGTTTCATTATCTCCGGGAAATAGTTCTTGGGAATACTGTATACCTAACGACGATGGTGTCTGTTCGTCACTGTCCGTCACTGTAGGTATATCCATGTATGTACTGATACTATTCGACATACAATACCCCACAGAAGAGAGTGTCTTTTATCTCTCATGTGATAATATTATTTTACACAAATTTATCAGCCAAGGAAATAATAATCCGAGGAAATTCTTGTTGTATATAGGGTCATTTGCATACAAGACAGGTTGACGCTATAAATTTGGTTTGCCACTTACTGGAGACGAATAAACGATGGACTGAGAGTTGAGACATTAGTGTAAATTGTGATTCACCGATCGTAGGGGAGAGGGGTAGGGAGGGAAGGGGAAAGAGAGAGGGAGGAAGAGAGATAGGGAGGTTAGGGGGAAGAGTGATGGGGGAGAGTAATGGGGGTGGAGGGGGAAGAGGATGAGGGGGGAGAGTAATAGGGGGTGAGGGGGAAGAGTGGGGGGAAGAGGATGGGGAGAGTAATAGGGGTGAGGGGGTTATAATGGGGGGAGAGTAATAGGGGGTGAGGGGGGAGTGATGGGGGAGAGTGAGGGGAATTGGGGGAGAGTAATAGGGGGGGGAGGGGGGAAGAGTGATGGGGGGAGAGGGGAAGAGGAGGGTGAGGGGAAGAGGATGAGGGGGATGGGGAAGAGGATAATGAGGGGGAAGGATGGGGGAAGAGGATGGGGAGAGTAATGAGGGGGAAGAGTGATGGGGGAGTAATAGGGGTGAGGGAGGGAAGAGTGATGGGGAGAGTAATAGGAGGTGAGGGGAAGAGTGATGGGGAAGATAATAGGGGTGAGGGGGAAGAGTGATGGGGAGAGTAATAGTATAACAGGAGGTGAGGGGAAGAGGATGGGGAGTATAATAGGGAGGTGAGGGGAAGAGGATGGGAGAGTAATAGGGGGTGAGGGGGAAGAGTGATGGGGAGTAATAGGGGTGAGGGGAAGAGTGATGGGGGAGAGTAATAGGGGGTGAGGGAGGGAAGGGATGGGGGGGGGAGAGGGGGAAGAGTGATGGGGAGAGTAATAGGGGGTGAGGAGGGAAGAGTGGATGGGGGGGAGTAATGGGGGGTGATAGGGGAAGAGTGAGGGGGAGAGCATGGGGGGGAGAGTAATAGGGGTGAGGAGGAAGAGTGATGGGGAGAGAGCATAGGGGTGAGGAGGGAAGAGTGATGGGGAGAGTAATAGGGGAGGAGGGAAGGGAAGAGAGTGGGGTGGGGAGAGTAAGGGGAGGGAAGAGTGATGGGGAGAGGGGGAGGGAAGAGATGGCTAGGGGGTGGGGAAGAGATAATAGTGGGGTGAGGGGGAAGGTGTGAGAGGATGGGGAGGATAGGGGAGTAATAGGGGTGAGGAGGGAAGATTAGTGATGGGGGAGAGTAATAGGGGTGAGGAGGGAAGAGTGATGGGGGGAGAGTAATAGGGGGTGAGGGGAAGAGTGATGGGGAGAGTAATGGGGAGAGTAATAGGGGGGTGAGGGGAAGAGGGGGGGAGAGTAATAGTGGGGTGAGGAGAGTGATGGGGAGAGTAATAGGGGGTGAGGGGAGGGAAGAGTGGATGGGGAGAGTAATGAGGGGGAAGAGGATGGGGAGAGAAGGGGGGGAGGGGGGAAGAGTGATGGGGAGAGACATGTGAGAGTAATAGGGGGGTGAGGAGGGAAGAGGATGGGGAGAGTAATAGGGGTGAGGGGGGAAGAGGATGGGGAGAGTAATAATAGGGGGTGATGGGGAAGAGTGATGGGGAGAGTAATAGGGGGGTGAGGGGGGGGGGGTGGGGGGAAGAGGATGGGGGAGAGTAATAGTGGGTGAGGGGAAGAGTGATGGGGAGAGTAATAGGGGTGAGGAGGGAAGAGAAGAGAGGTGAGGGGGAAGAGTGATGGGGAGAGTGGGAGAGCAATAGGGGGTGAGGGGGAAGAGGATGGGGGGAAGAGTGATGGGGAGAGTGGGGATATAATAGGGGGTGAGGGGGAAGAGTGATGGGGAGGATAATAGTGGGGTGAGGGGGGAAGAGTGATGGGGAGAGTAATAGGGGTGAGGGGGGAAGAGTGATGGGGAGAGTAATAGTGGGGTGAGGGGGGGAAGAGTGATGGGGAGAGTAATAGGGGGGAGGGGGGGAAGAGGGGGTGAGGGGGAAGAGGATGGGGAGAGTAATAGGGGGGGTGAGGGGGGGATGATGGGGGAGAGTAATAGGGGGTGAGGGGGGAAGAGTGATGGGGGAGGGGAGAGTAATAGGGGGGTGAGGAGGAAGAGGATGGGGAGAGTAATACAGGGGTGAGGGGGAAGAGTGATGGTGGGGAGAGTAATAGGGGGGTGAGGGAGGGAAGAGTGATGGGGGAGAGCATGGGGGGGTGAGGGGGGGGAAGAGGATGGGGGAGAGTAATAGGGGGGTAGAGGGGATGGGGGGAGAGTAATAGTGGGGTGAGGGGGAAGAGTGATGGGGGGGAGAGAGTAGGGGTGAGGGGGGAAGAGTGATGGGGGAGGTGAGTGAGGGGGGAAGAGTGATGGGGGAGAGTAATAGGGGGTGAGGGGGGTGGGGGAGAGCAGGAATGAGTGGGGAGAGGAAGGAAAGAGGAGGAAGAGGATGGGGTGAGGGGGGAAGAGGATGGGGGGGAGAGAGGGGGGTGAGGAGGAAGAGAGTGATGGGGAGAGATAGGGGGTGAGGGGGGGGAAGAGTGATGGGGAGGGGGTGAGGAAGGGAAGAGATGGAGTAATAGGGGGGTGAGGGGAAGAGTAAAAGAGGGGGAAGAGGATGTAAGAGAATAGGGGTGAGGGGAAGAGTGATGGGGAGGGGGTGAGGGGGAAGAGATGGGAGATGGGGAGAGAATAGGGGGTGAGGGGGGAAGAGGATGGGGAGAGTGGGCTAGGGGTAGGGAGGATGAGGGGGGAAGAGGGGTGAGGAGGGAAGAGGATAGGGGTGAGGGGGGAAGAGGATGGGGAGAGTGGGGTAGGGGGTGAGGGGGGAAGAGATGGGAGAGTGGGGGAGATAGGGGGGGTGAGGGGGTGAGGGAGAAGAGGATGGGGAGAGTAATAGGGGGGTGAGGGGGAAGAGGATGGGAGAGTAATAGTGGGGTGAGGGAAGAGCTTGATGGGGGAGGAAAATAGGGGGGTGAGGGGGAAGAGTGATGGGGAGAGCACAGGGGGGTGAGGGGGAAGAGTGATGGGGAAGAGTAATAGGGGGTGAGGGGGAGAGAGTGATTAGAGAGTAATAGGGGGGTGAGGGGAAGAGGATGGGGAGAGTAGGGGTGAGGGGGAAGAGGATGGGGAGAGTAATAGGGGGGTGAGGAGGGAAGAGGATGGGGAGAGTAATAGGGGGGTGAGGGGGGGAAGAGGATGGGAGAGTAATAGGGGGGGTGAGGAGGGAAGAGTGATGGGGAGTAATAGGGGGGTGAGGGGAAGAGTGACGGGGAGTATAATAGGGGTGAGGGGAAGAGTGATGGGAGAGCAACGTGGGGGTGAGGAGGGGAAGAGCTTACGGGGAGAGTAATAGTGGGTGAGGGGGGAAGAGTGATGGGGGAGAGTAATAGTGGGGGTGAGGGGAAGTGATGGGGAGAGTAACAGGGGGGTGAGGGGGAAGAGGATGGGGAGAGAATAGGGGGTGAGGAGGAAGAGTGATGGGGAGAGTAATAGGGGTGAGGGGGAAGAGGATGGGGGAGAGTAATAGGGGGTGAGGGGGGAAGAGTGATGGGGAGAGTAATAGGGGGGTGAGGGGGAAGAGTGATGGGAGAGAGTAATAGGGGGTGAGGGGGGGAAGAGTGATGGGGAGAGTAATAGTGAGGAGGAAGAGATGGGGAGAGTAATAGGGGGTGAGGGGAGGGAAGAGGATGGGGAGAGTAATAGTGGGGTGGAGGGGGAAGAGGATGGGGAGAGCAATAGGGGGTGAGGATAAATATGATGACATAATAGGGTGAGGGGAAGAGCGATGGGGACATAATAGGGGGGTGAGGAGGAAGAGTGATGGGGATATAACAGGGGGTGAGGGGAAGATGATTTAAAGAGCAATAGTGATGATGGGAAGATGATGGGGATATAATAGGGGTGAGGAGGGAAGAGTGATGGGGAGCACAATAGTGGGTGAGGGGAAGATGATGGGGAGAGCAATAGGTGCGAGGATGTTATTTACGTGACATAACAGGGGTGAGGTGTTTATTTACGGGGACATAACAGGGGGCGAGGAGGGAAATATGATGGGGAGAGCAATTAGGATGAGGGGGAAATATGATGGGGAGAGCAATAGGGGGTGAGATGTAATATGACGTATATAATATAAAGAGGGGGAAACATGATGGGGAGAGCAACAGTGAGGGAAGACATGATGATATACCATGTAAAGTGGAGGGGTAAATATGATGGGGTATATAAATAGGGGTGAGGGGAAGATGATGTATATAAATAGCAAGTGAGTGATGGGGGTAAAGGAGGAGTGGGGGGATATAATAGGGGGTGAGGGGGAAGATGAGTGATGGGGAGAGCAATAGGGTGAGGGGAAGATGGGGGGGTGAGGAGGGGAAGAGATGAGTGGGTGAGGGGGGAGTGATGGGGAGAGCACAGTGAGGAGGAAGAGTGATGGGGAGTAGGGGTGAGGGGGGAATATGATGGGGGAGTAACAGGGGGATGAGGGGGAAGAGTGATGGGGAGAGTAATAGGGGGGGTGAGGGAGGAAGAGGATGGGGGAGAGTAATAGGGGGTGAGGAGGAAGAGTGATGGGGGGGAGAGTAATAGGGGGGGGTGAGGAGGGAAGATGGATGGGGAGAGTAACAGGGGGGTGATATGTGGAAGAGTGATGGGGGAGAGTAATAGGGGGAGGAGGGAAGAGTGATGGGGGGAGAGTAATAGGGGGGTGAGGAGGGAAGAGGATGGGGGGAGAGTAATAGGGGGAGGGAAGAGTGATGGGGAGAGTAAGTAATGAGGGGGGAGGGAAGAGGATGGGGAGAGTAATAGGGGTGAGGAGGGAAGAGGATGGGGAGAGTAATAGGGGGGTGAGGAGGAAGAGGATGGGGGAGAGTAATAGGGTGAGGAAGAGGGAAGAGTGATGGGGGAGAGATATAATAGGGGGTGAGGAGGAAGAGTGGATGGGGATAAGGGGTGAGGGGGAGAGAGAGTTAAGAAGAAAAAATTTTACCGTGATTTAGTGCCCATTATTATCAACTGTTTCTCTCCCGTTATATATTGATTATATATATATATATATATATATATATATATATATATATATATATATATATATATATATATATATATATATATATATTAATATATAAATAATATATATATATATATATATATATATATATATATATATATATATATATATATATATATATATATATTTCTTCCTCCTCTTCCTCCTTCCCCCTGTTTACCTGGACCTTCATTCCCTATTTCTTTTATCACTTTTCTTCGTTTTTTTTCTTTTCTGTTTCTCGTCGATATATTTCAGATTTCTCTATTTTCTTCCTTAAATTAGCGCCTTTTTCTTTTATTTTCATTAATTTTTCTAAATATTTTCGTCCTTATCTGTACGTTTTTTCTTTTATTTTCGTTTTGTTCTCTATTTTCGTCTTTAACTGAACTTCCTTTTTCTTCTCTTCTCGTTTTACCTTCATTTTCTTCTCAGTGTCTACCTTGGTATTCGTGTCTCGTCTCCCTCACCAGGCCAGCTTGTATGTAAACAATGGTGTATTATGCATCAGCTGACGATTCTCTGGCTACTGGGTAATGTTCCGTCCCGTGTTTTGTGGTTTGTGTTTATATATAGTAAATAATCGTGTATTTCTGTTTGTTCTTGGTGTTTGAGGTGTTTGTTTACACAGTGATGCGGTGGTTTGGTGGGGGAGGGGTGACTAATGAACACGTGGGCTGATTGGCTGACAGGTAGATAAGCAGACAATGAGAGAGATACGGGAGGTAAGCAGGCAGGTATGCAGAGAAGCACGTATACAAAAGACAGGCAGGCAGGCAGGTGCATAATATTAGGCTTGTCCTTTCTGGGTAAGATGACATTCTCGGTATTTTTAATAAAACTTGTCATTGGTGTGTCGGAACATAGACACATCAACATAACTCTTACTCTGCTGCCATGTATTCCTGAAAAAAAATCCATCTAGTTTGGCTTTTATTTATTTATTTATTTTATTTATTACACAAAATCATCAAACTCCAGGGCTTTTGAATCCTGAAGGTGATGTTAACAGTAAGACTCGCCAGGTAACCTTCCTAAAGAGTTCACAGTGAGGTGCCCGTGTCCGTGTTGGTAGCGTCTGGGGGGGGGGAGTCTCTGGATCCGTTTACTCACTCACTCCTTCAGGGGTTTATGGGCGTGTGAGGTATGAGTCGTAGTCTCTCACATTCTAGGCACGAAGATTATTATTATTATTTTATTGTGATTCTCTTTGTGGACACAGTAAGGACCTAGGGTATAGTTAAGCTTGTAGCCTGGCATATAAAAGAGAGGGTTGCGGAGTAACTTTTATTGTGGTTTTTTGTGCTTTTTACGGGGTGGTGATATCTACACGGACCGCTTTTTTTTTCAGAGGCCTAAAGTGTTTTGTAATCATCTGTCTTCGTGGTGACGTGGTTAATAGCACTTAAGTATATTGTTGGTGAGGAAATGTGTATGGGTGTGTGTGTGTTTGTGTGTGTGTGTTGTCATAAATAGTGAGGAATCATAGACCACATAACTCGTCTTTTGACACCACCGCGACCATCCCTGAGCAGACTTAAAAACACATGGCTTTAGTGTATTCACGTCTGCCTTTCCACCTTTCCTCTCTCATATTCATATTCCAAGTCACACGTTGTCAAGCACATGCACACAATAAACAAATTGGCCTCGTGCTTGCAGTCAGTTTTAGTACACGGGGGTGGTGGATAGTCCCGGTAATAGAGAATGGAAGCATTTAGAGACGTGTCATGTTTTTATTTGAATTTTAAACTGTGTTCTCACTATGGGGTTCCAACCACGTAGGGATTCATACCGCGTATAGAGATGATTTTTGTATTGAATATTTTCTCACTATTATTATTATTATTATTATTATTATTATTATTATTATTATTATTATTATTATTATTATTATTATTATTATTATTATTATTATTACCTCTCCATATCATACGTTAGATAGGGGTGTTCACATCTAACGAACCCTCTCTATAACGGACTTTTCTTGCCATATAGTTCGTTATATACAAGTTTCACTATAGTAGCTGTTCTAATAGCAGTGATATAGTTATTGTCGTAGTAATAATAGTAGTAATATTAATTTTCTTATGAGTTTTTTATGTATTTACAACTACTGAGATCTCCGTGTATCTGATATATATTTTTCTCTGTTTCTTGGTTCTCTAAGTAGGAGTATTCATCCGCCGTTCCCTCAGAGCAGAATGGAGCACCTCACCTGAATTAAGAAGAAGGCGCTGCTGGGTGGTGTGTGTGTGTGTGTGTGTGTGTGTGTGTGTGTGTGTGTGTGTGTGTGTGTGTGTGTATTCCCTGCTGCATGACGATGAGTTAGTGAACTGGCGCATTCCTTGTGGGTCGCTGCGTTCGTGTGCATGATGGTGATAGTGTGTGTGTATGTTAATCTCGGCGGTTATGTGCGTCTGTTTGATGGCGAGATTAAAGTTATATCACGTGTACCGATTGAAGTTAATTTGAAATATTAACGCATGTGCATTCATTCAGATTCGCATTTGTATTTAACGCCTTTATTGACTGGGTACCGTCTTTTGGGGACAGTGAGACACAGATCCCAGTCACCTGTGTAAGTAACTCCTTACCTGCCTCCCTGGTGAATGACCTTGTGTGAGGGGGTCATGTAGACGACCTGAGGAGGGGGCGACACTCCGTCATGATAACCCGGTGATTGAGAGGCTGAGGTGGGTGTTGTGAGCCGTCCACCACCTGCTGCTTCACCACACACACACAAGGCCAACTCCTCGGCACCGACAAATCGACCCTGTGTACTGCCGCTTGTTCTGGCTGTGACCTGTGTTGTGGACACTCTTTTTGGAACACTCTGTATCATGAACACTTTTTTGGAACACCCTATATCATGAACACTTTTTTGGAACACTGTATCATGAACACTTTTTTGGAACACCCTGTATCATGAACACTTTTTTGGAACACCTTGTATCATGAATACTTTTTTGGAACACCCTGTATCATGAACACTTTTTTGGAACACCCTGAATCATGAACACATTTTTGGAACACTGTATCATGAACACTTTTTTGGAACACCCTGTATCATGAACACTTTTTTGGAACACCTTGTATCATGAATACTTTTTTGGAACACCCTGTATCATGAACACTTTTTTGGAACACCCTGAATCATGAACACATTTTGGAACACCCTGTATCATGAATACTTTTTGGAACACCCTGTATCATGAACACTTTTTGAACACCCTGTATCATACACTTTTTGGAACACCCTGTATCATGAACACTTTTTTGGAACACCCTGTATCATGAATACTTTTTTGGAACACCCTGTATCATGAACACTTTTTTGGAACACCCTGAATCCTGAACACATTTTGGAACACCCTGTATCATGAATACTTTTTTGGAACACCCTGTATCATGAACACTTTTTTGGAACACCCTGTATCATAAACACTTTTTTGGAACACCCTGTATCATGAACACTTTTTTTGGAACACCCTGTATCATGAACACTTTTTGGAACACCCTGTATCATGAACACTTTTTGGAACACCCTGTATCATGAACACCTCTCGAGGGACATTATTATTATTATTATTATTATTATTATTATTATTATTATTATTATTATTATTATTAATCATCATCGTTACTATTATATTATTATTATTAAATCCCAGATGGAAATTTTGAGGGTAATATTTGTGGAAGGGAAACATCCCATCACAACAACCACACCAGTAGTTAGAATGAGTGAGAGGAGAGAAGTCAACAGAAGGCTTAAAAGAAGGACAATTAAAAGGTAAAAATAACTTTGGAACTGTATGAAACACGGCGTACATAAGGTTGTATGTATGTATGTATGTATGTATGTATGTATGTATGTATGTATGTTATTAGCCAAACGACCCGTAATTATGGTTGGATTGGAGTTCATAATTACCCTGGTGATAGATCTCGTCTTGTTAAATTTCCATGATGTAACTTTTATATCTTCGATTATATACAAACTAGGGAGAAAAAAAATACAAACTAGGGAGGAAAAAATGAAAACAAGGGAGAAAAAATAAAAACTAGGGAGAAAAACAATAAAATATGGGGGGAAAAAATTGATGCTCACACAACTTAGGGAGATTTCAATTTACATGCAGGAAGAAGTACGTGACAGCCACAAACCATAAATAAATGTTGTAAGAATGAAAATTGTAAGTTTGTGTGAATTTTTACAGTAAAGTTTAAATTATGCTCTGAGGCGAATTTACATTTTGGGTAAAGTTGGATGATTTTAGATAGGAACATAACTCTATTGGCGTTCTGTTAATATTATTATTATTATTATTATTATTATTATTATTATTATTATTATTATTATTATTATTGATATTTCTTGAACCACTTTAAACATGAATATTCTGACTATTTCACATTCATTTAATAAGTCACGTCATAAACACTACAGGTACAGAATGAAATACAGGTGAAGAAAGAAATACGAATACAGTAAGATTACAAGACAGTCCTTTGTTATGAATTATGATCAGTGACCTTTACAACTACAGATACAATACAGGATGAGGTCATAGGGTACAAGTTCAAGGTCAAAAGAAGTACAGGGATACAGTGAACTTTGTTGTACTGGTGGGTGTTGTACTGGTGGGTGATGTACTGGTGGGTGTTGTACTGGTGGGTGATGTACTGGTGGGTGATGTACTGGTGGGTGATGTACTGGTGGGTGATGTACTGGTGGGTGATGTACTGGTGGGTGATGTACTGGTGGGTGACGTACTGGTGGGTGATGTACTGGTGGGTGATGTACTGGTGGGTGTGTACTGGTGGGTGACTGGTGGGTGACTGGTGGGTGATGTGCTGGTGGGTGTTGTACTGGTGGGTGATGTACTGGTGGGTGACTGGTGGGTGATGTACTGATGGGTGTGTGTGCTGGTGGGTGATGTACTGGTGGGTGATGTACTGGTGGGTGTTGTACTGGTGGGTGTTGTACTGGTGGGTGATGTACTGGTGGGTGATGTACTGATGGGTGTGGTGGTCAGTTACTGCGACTCTGACCAGCATGTGGAGTGTGGTGTAGTGTGGTGTGTTTGACCAGGTGTGTTGTGTAGTGTATGGCCAGGTGTGTTGTGTAGTGTATGGCCAGGTGTGTTGTGTAGTGTATGGCCAGGTGTGTTGTGTAGTGGAGTGTGTTTAGCCAGGTGTGTTGTGTAGTGTATGGCCAGGTGTGTTGTGTAGTGTATGGCCAGGTGTGTTAGTGGTAAGTGTGGTGTAGTGGGGTGTGTTTGACCAGGTGTGTGATGTAGTGGAGTGTGTTTAGCCACGTGTGTTGTGTAGTGTATGGCCAGGTGTGTTGTGTAGTGTATGGCCAGGTGTGTTGTGGAATGTGTGGTATAGTGGAATGTGTTTGACCAGGTGTAGTTTGACGTGGCCATGCAGGTGGAGCAGTGTGCAATGGTGTGGTGCATGAAGAAGGTCCGGGGTGTTTTCAAGAAGGGTGATGGATGACACACACACACACACACACACACACACAAAACCCCCTCCGTCCGACACCAACAAATTTCCCTCATTTAATAGGGAGAAATGACTATATTTGTTACATCCTGTGTGTCGGCGGCCTCAACACACAGGATGTAAACAAAGGCTCACGTACTCACATAGCAACACGGACTGAGATGAACAAATACGTTTACAGTTAAGGATGTACTCAGTCTCACGCCGCCCGCCCGAGACTGGTTCTAGATTCAGTAAATCCATCTTCGTGTGTGTGTGTGTGTGTGTGCGTGTGTGTGTGTGTGTGTGTGTGTGTGTGTGTGTGTGTGTGTGTGTGTGGATAGCGATAACATATACAGTTCACTCCTCATTCCTCCAGTACTTATTATTATTAAATCAGATTAATTATAACACTAGAGGTCTACTTTACCTAACAGCTGAGTAAACAATTATCTTACCTGCGTCTAACCTAACCAACAACACCCCCCCCCCTCAAAAAAAAAATCTCAAGTATCATAAAGTCCAAACAAGTTACTCCACAGGTGAGTTTCAGCGTAAAATAACCCTACTAATTTAGCACTATTTTGCCTCCTGCGTCCTTGGTGAAGGTGAAGCCTGCCTGAGAACAAGTCACAGTAAGATGGAGCTAGGACTGTTGTTTTGAGATGAATTATAAGTTAATGATGGAGGGGGGAGTATCCAAGGTTGTATTCTGTGTAAAGATAATTGTTGTTTCTGAAGTGTGAATTATCAGGTCTTCTACTATACCCCAACTATTTACTGATTATTTTGGTCTTGTTTTTCTATGCTGGGTTTGGTTCAGTAATTATTGTGTTGTGTTTTGACGCCCCGAGTGCACTGTCCCCGTGTGGTCAGTCAGAAATCGTGAGGCTGTTCTAGCGATAACTCTCTGGTGTCCACTTATTTCTCTTGACAACTTTGATACACAGAACAATAACACTATAAAGCCATTGTATGTGGTGAGTGAGACAACCAACCGCACACAAACCAGAAGGAAACATTGACCTGTGATGTTACATTTTGAATGACTTTGTGTTGTAGTGAAAATTATGAAGGCTTCTTGGAAAGGTTTCTAGTGGTAGACGGAGGAGAAGGTGATGATGCATTTAACGTCTTTTGTCTTATAGTGTTGGCTAGCTGGTGTAATGTATGGTGTAATGGTGAAGACAATAGGAGAATAACAATTTGGTGAAGAAACTGTAAACAATAAAAATAATGATTTAATGTTCGGGAAATTTTTTTTGTTAGTAAGGTTTTAAGATACTGGAGATAGTATTAAAAGATTAAAAATTACTGGTGTAGGTAAGACTTAGGCTAAACCCACAGCTCCTCACCATCTCCCTTGAAGCTGTCGCAGATAAAAGTGTGATTCTCGAATTCGGGTTTGAGTTTCCGGTGTGAGGGCGAGAGTGGTGGACCCCGGGAGGACGTCTCTCTCGGGGTGGGTTATGAACGGTCAGGCCCGAGCTCCCTCCGTATTGTGGCCACGATGAAGAGTTTCCGCAGTTTTCATCCACTTTCCAGGTGCATTTATCTCCCAAAAGAATACCCTTTAAAAGTTTTGGGGGACCCTGATGGCCCTCTCCTCGCTCTTATCTGAAAGGGTAAAGATATTTATTTTGCTATTTTTGGTCGGTAGGATAATGTTTTTGGAAGTAGTCAGTAGCGGTAGAAGTTTTATAAGTATTAAGGGGAATCTGGCAGGCAGGGTGAGGTGTGTGTGTGTGGTTCATTACTTAGGGAACGGTCGAGGATGTACTAAAGATCAGATTGAGATTTAAGATTACCTTCAGCATATTTTGGGGACCATTATTTTGTAAGGTGTAGGACCTTGAGGAAGCACTTACTGTTGTGTGTGTGAGAGAGAGAGAGAGAGAGAGAGAGAGAGAGAGAGAGAGAGAGAGAGAGAGAGAGAGAGAGAGAGAAGATAAGATGGTCTTTCCTCAATCCTCTTCTATTATTTACCTTTATTTTCACAAGACTGTTTTGCAAAGACTTAGAAATTAATTCTGATGGATCTTGATATTTTCCCATTGTTTTATTATTTTCTCGTGGAAGGAGAATTTCTACACGTGTGGTGGTGACCAGTTGCCGTCGTCTGTGTGTGAAGTATTCGTGGCCACAGTAAACCCTTTCATATTTATTCACATATTCATGATTTTGAGGTGAGTAGTGTCGTGGTACATCATCCGGGTTGGTACTCCTCAATAACAAAGGTCACTGACTTTACTTTTTGCTCACCCTGTAGTGCTGTGGCCAGTCAGTCGTCCCCACCAAGAACCATATTTCATCTGGCAATATTTCATGGTCGTGTCGTAATTTATCTTAGGACTGTTCCTCAGACCATCCCACTGTAGGAATTTCACCAAGATTATATAACCTTTTATCTTTTATTTATTTAGTTGTATTTCCTCGTTATAGACCAAAGGCATAGTGTATTGTCCTGCTTGTTCATCCATCTTTCTGTCCGCCTTTTACTTAACCCATTGTGGCACACGATTTCAGCCTCTTAACTCCTCCCCACAGTACACAGCTTCACGGGAAATACTCCGAAACTTGACGCAGATATTGCGGGGGGGTGGGGGGGTAGGTGTTGTATGAGTCATGTTAAGGAATTATTACAACTTAAGACTAGTTGTGTTGAGGGTATACTGGTGGGGGGGATCTTTCCTAGGCACCTCCCTTGTCCCACCTCCCCTTGTCCCACCTCCCTTGTCCCTACCCCCCCTTGTCCCACCTCCCCTTCCCACCTCCCCCTTGTCCTCCCTCCTCCTTGTCCTCCCCACCTCCCCTTGTCCCTACCTCCCCCTTGTCCCACCTCCCCTTTCCCCCACCTCCCCCTGCCCCTTGCCCCACCTCCCTCCTTGTCCCTACCTCCCCCTTGTCCCACCTCCCCTTGTCCTACCTCCCCTTGTCCCCACCCCCCTTTCTCACCTTTCCTTCCACTCTTCACCTTTCCCTCTTCCACCCCCTCTTTTTCCCCCCTTCCCTTTTCCCCCTTCCCTCACAAATGATAAGAGTGTCTTGAGTTATATTGGTACGTGTGTGTAAATCCGTATAAAGTGACGTAGGAGACGGCATACAAATTCCCAGGTTGAATACGAAGCCGTGAATTTCAAAGTATAAATTGGTAACCTTCATAATACTCCCGTTTTTCTCCTCATGAGAGACTTTTAACACGGGGAGGCTGAGAGTCTCGCGTTAATATCGCCGGGTTCAACCTCCTGCCCTGACTCCCTGCTGACCTTGTGGAGGGAGTCTATGCCTGGAAGGGAACCTTATGGAGTGAGTCTACACCTGGGACCTTGTACAGGGAGTCTACACCTGGGACCTTGTACAGGGAGTCTACACCTGGGACCTTGTACAGGGAGTCTACACCTGGGACCTTGTACAGGGAGTCTACACCTGGGACCTTGTACAGGGAGTCTACACCTGGGACCTTGTACAGGGAGTCTACACCTGGAACCTTGTGGAAGGAGTTTACACTTGGGACGGGACCATGTGGAGGGAGTCTACACCTGGGACATTGTACAGGGAGTTTACACCTGGGACCTTGTACAGGGAGTTTACACCTGGGACCTTGTACAGGGAGTCTACACCTGGGACCTTGTACAGGGAGTTTACACCTGGGACCTTGTACAGGGAGTCTACATCTGGGACTTTGATGAGAGAGAGTACACCTAGGAGGGGGATCTTGTGGAGGGAGGCTACACTTGGGAGGGGACCTTGTACAGAGAGTCTACACCTGGAAGATGACCTCGTTGAGGGAGTCTATCCCCTGGGAGAGGGCCTCGTGAAGGGAGTCTACACCTGGGAGAGGATCTCGTGAAGGGAGTCTACACCTGGGAGAGGATCTCGTGAAGGGAGTCTACACCTGGGAGAGGATCTCGTGAAGGGAGTCTCCCCCTGGGAGAGGACCTTGTGGAAGAAGTCTACACCTAGAAGGGGGACCTTATGGAGGGAGGGTTAATTCCCTAGAGTTAAATTTTTTTCCAATATTTTTGCATCATTGGGCAAATCAGAAATATGTTAGTGACAACCTAAAGCATCTCCGAGTACCTCTATAGTAAACACCCCCTTAACCTAACCAACCCAATAATTCGTATCTGTAATGTAACACTGTTTTAAAATGTTGTTTATGATAGGTAAGTGTTATTATAGTCTTTCAGTGGATGGAGTTTGAAATTATAAAATGATCCAGCCACTGAATCTTATAGTTGGACCTTAAATTTTCCATTAAAAATCCGAAAAACTTGCATACTTGATTTTTTTTTGTTTTTTTGTTTTTTAAGCCTGAAAACCCATTACGATCAACAGATATAAACAGACTCGTGGGCATCACTTAAGACACCTACCATATTGTTGTTGTAAATGATAAATACTGTTTATATAATGGTTTTGTATTGGTGATCATTATGCAGCGAGAGTCAACAAGGTGTATCCCTCATTACCTGTGCTGTAAAGTGCGGCTAATTGACTCACACGACCTCTGCATTTGCATTATTGGTTTGCAAAAGTATTAGAATTTACTTATTTATTTAATTTCTTTCTTTCTTTCCTTCTTTCTTTCTTTCCTTCCTTCTTTCTCTCTCACTTTTTGCCCCCCGCCTCTGGAATGGACTATTGCTGTGCCTGTCATCTTGCCCTGTGACATGGGCCTGAGAAGTGGACATGGTTACCTTGCTTCTCATCCTGTGACATGCGCCTGGCATGTAGACACAGCTGCCGTCTAGATTATCCACTGACATGTGTCTGATATATCGATTAGAACCTCAACCTCTTTGCTGATCCTCTTTTGACATAGCGCTTGTGTGTGTGTGTGTGTGTGTGTGTGTGTGTGTGTATGTGTGTGTGTGTGGCAGGCACAGTTATCACTCGTTATGATCCACCTTGAACGAGTCACCGCCCACAGCCACGCTCACACAGCTGGTCGTAATGGTAGTGCCGTTGGTGGTGGTGGTAGTGGTGAAGGTAGTGGTGGTGGTGGTGGTGGTGGTGATGCTGGTGGTAGTGGTGGTGCTGCTGGTGGTAGTGGTGAAGGTAGTGGTGGTGGTGGTGGTGCTGCTGGTGGTGGTAGTGGTGCTGCTGGTGGTGGTGCTGCTGGTGGTAGTGGTGATGGTAGTGGTGGTGGTGGTGAAGGTAGTGGTGGTGGTGGTGGTAATGGTGGTGCGAATATTTAACATATCAAAATCTTCACATCTCACTATCTGATGCACAAAACTGGTTCTTCCCCTAAAATAAAGTTAGCCACTCCTGAAGACGAGTTTTCTTGAGGGTGAGGTTAAGAAAATTGCTTACTCAGCCTGGATAATAAGCCATTAGCATACGTGAGGCAGAGGCAGTGTTGTGTCATTTACTACAGTCTAGTTTAAGATATACTCTATATATATATATATGTGCTTGTATTCACCTCTCCCCAGGGATATATGTAAATCTATTCAAGAGGAGGACATTTTAACCGTTGGTGATACAAAAAGACGTATAATTAGCTTTGTTGTTGGTAATGAGTGAAGGTGATAAGGTATGTTACCAAGCAACTGATGTCCGGCACTCAGGTAAAGCCACGCCAGGTATGTTAGGTTAACGCGCATTAAACTTTGGGGCTATTATCTCTTGTTGACAGCTACAGCCTCGTGTTGTGAGACCGTCCCGAGTGTCTTGTTATTACCCGCGAGTGAGTGGAATGTTGTGTTAGTATTACAGATTTTAGTGAACATTTTATGAAGGTAATGGATAAGATCGAGAGATGTGGAGATTGGTGAAACTATGGAGCGTGTTGAAGTAAAAGTTTATTAAAATATATTCCAGAATGTTATTGAATACTTATGAAAACGGGTATGAAAAATTATGAAAATACTGTGATGTTTAGATTCTTGATGTGTAAATCTTATAAAAATATTCTGTAGAAAATACTGAAGTGAATATTTACGAAACTATCGCCTCGAATATTGAAAAGTATGACCAAATATTACAAAGAAGATTGAAAAATTATGAAAAAAACACTGCAAAAGAATATCTTAGAATTATTGAAGTGAAAATATTTGAAAATTCGGCGAAGTTGTCTTGAAAATGTAACGGGAACAGGTGGTGTGGGGTGCATGAGGTAGGTGTTGTCTCTGGTCCCGAGTCTCTTACACCCTCTGGGATTTAGTTGTCTAAAAACTAATCATGAAGCGTAAGTTTATTGTTGTGGTGTGTGAGCATAAGTGTGTGTGTGTGGGAGGTGGGGGGGATGGTGGAGATGGAGGAGGAGTTGTGTAGGTGTGGAGTCAGGTGTGAGAATGAAGACAGGTGTAGGTGAGGAGACGGGTGTGTGGATGGAGACAAATAAATGGAGCCAGTTGTGTGGATAGAAACAAGTGTGTGGATAGACAGGTGTGTAGATGAAGACGGGGGTAGGTTAGGAGACAGGTGTAGATAAGATGACAGGTATGTAAGAGGCAGGGGTTGAAACACTTAAATCAACAAATGTATGAGCGAGTTACCTGCTAAAGTGATATATGTTGGAGCTGACGAGATACGACCATGATTGATGTGTGTGTGTGTGTGTGTGTGTGTGTGTGTGTGTGTGTGTGTGTGTGTGTGTGTGTGTGTGTGTGTGTGTGTGTGTGTGTGTGTGTGTGTGTGTGTGTGTGTGTGTGTGTGTGTGTGTGTGTGTGTGTGTGTGTGTGTGTGTGTGTGTGTGTGTGTGTGTGTGTGTGTGTGTGTGTGTGTGTGTGTGTGTGTGTGTGTGTGTGTGTGTGTGTGTGTGTGTGTGTTATTAATATTTGATATGTTTATGATGTTTGAAGCACTTAGTTAACACGAGGCAGCCTAATGTAGTATAATGTTAAACCTGGTCAGCTGTCAACTACACAGTATAGTCCAACGTCAGGACCAAGTTGACTCATGATATAGCGTCTTGTTTTTGTCACGGCTCAGATTGTATCACTTACACTCCTCACTTAATATCGTACCTAATGCTTCAGTGTTATGTGGTGTCATGAACAAAGGCGTCAACCTCACCAGACACGACGGAGACACAGGGAGGTCCTGAAGACAGTGATGGAGTGTGTCATCCCATACTTCCTAGTTTTCTTGGACTCACATTTTGTATATCAGGAGGGAGGTGTGGTGGGGGCGGCCCGACTACTGTCTAACTCAGTCACTGACCCGACAGCTGGGGGGGAACCAGGCGCCTGTAGCGAAGAGGTGTTAGACACTGATGGGATATTTTTTAGACACATTGATGGCTCATAACTTCTTGGTCGAGAGGCAAGGAAAGATCAGGTTGTAATGGCGGTAGATGTACAGCATCACTACCGGAGGCTTCCTCAACAGTGGTGGAAGGTCGTGGTTGAGGAGAACCAGCAGGAACACCCAAATATGTTGATGTTCGTTACGCTGGTGTTGGTGCCGCCCATGTCAACACCCTGTGAAGGATTCATTTGCTTAAAAAGAATAAATTTACACTGTTGAACATTTCCTGACGGCAACCTTCATGAGGGTCTCTGTGGCCGGGTCCAATTACCACCATTTTGAGCCAGAGGTTGTACAGTACGTGCGTTGTGGGAGGCCAGCACCCGGGCATATCGTCAGTCAGACTACACCAACACTCACCTTGAGATAACATTATATTAACTCGTGTACGTATCATCATTGGGTATGACTTTGTTTGGGTGATTGGTATCCCCGCATCCCCTGAGCAACGCTCTTGTGCATTATGCAGTAGACCCGACAGCAGCACCCTTATCCACTACCTCCTAAGATGCCCCCACACACAACGCTTCCGTGACGCCTGCTGGACCATACTGGCCAGATATTTTGTAAATAATATTGATTATGTGTTAAAGGAATATCCTTCCTTCCTTAGGCTTTAGTAAGCCCCTTTATAATATTTAAACTGTATATACTTGTCACACTTGCCAGATGCTTCTGGTGTCATTGTACAGGGGTACCTAGTGACAGCACTAGGATCCCGCTTCCTCTATCAAGGAATAAACAATTGAAATTGATTGAAACTCGTGTACAGTATGTTGGGTTTTAACATTAATCTTTTTTAGGATTTTGTTCATATTTTTCCTCCGCAAGACATTGAACTGTAATTATCCATTGACAGTTAGTGAAGGAAATTTTGTTCTGGGATAAGCAGTTTTTATGAAGGACCAGAAATATTAAATTACAGTAAGTGTCTTGATGACCTACAACAAGATATAAGATCACACTAGTGTACGGTGTATGTGGAGTGAGACACGTGTGGCTAAGGTCATCGACGTGTAGGGGAGTATACACATGTGTAAATGAAGGAGTCGAGTTGAAGATGAAACCGGTATTTGGGGGAGGTAACAGGTGTGTAGAGGAAGTAGCATATATTGAAGAGGAGACAGGTATGTGGGTGTGTTATGTGCTGCAGGTGTCACTACTAGTGTTGTTGGCAGCCAGGCAGGTATGGTGGTGGTGCAGGTGGTCAGTTGTGTGTGTGGTGATAGTTTAATCAAAGGTCAAATGGTCATACGTGGTAGATCTTTTTTTAGATAATTAGATAAACAAGACAGACTGTTTACATGTGGTGGATAAATAAGTGAAGCCTTTTATTTGTGATTGATATATAGTAAAAAGTCATTTATTAGTAGCGGATAAATAAAAGCCATTTTCTAGATAAGTTTTTATAAGTACCAACGATCGATTTTAATACCAAGCAATGTTTTTACACTGAGAATTGAAAGTAAATAATAGGCTATGAAGCATAAAACGGTTCACCTGTTGATTAAACACCCTAACGTTACCTGGATGAATGGTTAGGTTAGTATTGGGGTGGGTTAGGTTAGGTTAGGGGTGGGTTAGGTTAGGTTAGGTTAGTATTGGGGTGGGTTAGGTTAGGTTAGGTTAGGATTGGGGTGGGTTGGGTTAGGTTAGGTTAGGTTAGTATTTGGGTGGGTTGGGTTGGGTTAGTATTGGGGGTTGGGTTGGGGGTTAGGTGGGTTGGGTTGGGTTGGGTTTAGTTAGGTTGGGTTAGTATTGGGTTGGGTTGGGGTTAGTATTGGGGTGGGTTGGGTTAGTATTGGGTTGGGTTGGGTTTATTGGGGTGGGTTGGGTTAGTATTGGGTTGGGTTGGGTTAGTATTGGGGTGAGTTTGGTTAGGTTAGGTTAGTAGTAGGGTAATTAACCTTAAGGTGAAGTAAGTATTGGAGGTAGGTGTTAACAGTAGTTGTATTTAACAAGCTGGAGTGTATTAGTGTCTTGTGAAATGTCTTTGTTTTGACAGTGAACGTTGACCATTATTATTATTATTATTATTATTATTATTATTAAAAATTTACCCGTATATGTTTGAAAATAATTGCTGATTATTGCCTAAAATTTCGTGTGATCCTAAAAGAAATTCTTCACTAATTATTTTGTATACAATATTGAGAAGTTTACAAATAATTATTTTATATTTAATGGAAGCGTTTGACCTTAAAAGTAACAAGGTGAAGAAGCCCTTAAGTGTTTGATGGAAATGATATATTTTTAGTATACATATTACAGGTGTGTGGTGAAGGGGGCACTGAGGCGTTAGTGTGTGTGTGTGTGTGTGTGTGTGTGTGTGTGTGTGTGTGTGTGTGTGTGTGTGTGTGTGTGTGTGTGTGTGTGTGTGTGTGTGTGTGTTCTTTTGGGTTCAGGCGTAATGAAGTATTTTTAATTACATGGGGCCACTTTATCTTGCGACACCCTGTACGTTTAATTGCGTTTATCGTCAAAGTAAACGAAACATTGTAGAGTTAAGACGTTAGTTGATGGAAGATTCTTGTATATATTGATGTAAAGATATGACCGCTGGAGACGAGCCTCACCGTGTGCACATTGATGCTAACGTGTGTATTTTGAACACGCTCTCTGGTGTGCACACTGATGTTTATACATGTGATTTTAACATACATCATAGTGTGTGTGTGTTTAATGTATTTATTATGATATTTACACATATTAATATACATATATATGATTGTGCTACCGTAACTATACTTAATATACATATCTCCTTACATGACACACCAGCGTAAACAATAATAATAATAATAATAATAATAATAATAATAATACCAAAATATATGTACAGTATATATTTATCTCAACATGCGTCCAACCGTGAAAACCAACCAAGCGCATCGGGGGGATCGGGTCAAAGGTCGAGATGCCCTCCGCCCTTGTCACCCCTTCCCCCCCATTGGTCATCTCCGGAGGGCAGACACAAGCACTATAAGGTCAGCAGCACCACCACAAAGCATTCCTCCATGTCCTGCTTCGCCACATACTAAAATTTATATAATCCTGGACCCGCCTGAGGACACCTGACGGCGGTCACTATACTGCTGGGGGAGTGAAGTCCTTTTATTTATTCTTGTGTGTGTGTTTATGGACATAAGAATGGAGGGAACTGCAGCGGACCTATTGGCCCATACTGGGCAGTCCCATTACACCCTACCCCTATCGCTCATATATCCATCCAACCTATGTTTGAAGCTATCCAGCGTATTCGAGTTAATGATGATGTTCGGTAACTTGTTCCACTCATCCAGTACTCTATTTCCAAACCAATGTTTACCTATTTCACGCCTAAATCTAAATTTGTCTAATTTAAAACCATTGTTACGAGATCACTCCTGGTTGGATAGTTTGAGTACCTTTGTAATGTCACATTTGTTTAGCCCTGATTTCCATTCATACACCTTTCGAATGTAGGAAAAAATGGCACAGGAAAAATGGCAATAGGAAAATATGGCACTGGAAAAAAAAGGCATAATCATCAGACTCGGAAAAAATGGCACATTAAGTTTTATTGACATGTTTTTGCGAAAATTTTATATCGTTTGTTACTGAAACTTACTTAGAGTTATATCAACGTCATAACATAAAACATAAATATTACCTTTAACTGAAACATTCTACCATATGTTAGTGAAAACTCATACATAAATGAATTACAAAATAAAAAATGTCACATTGCATATTATTGTTTAAGATTTCCAACAAATGTTATAGCCAGCGCCTTGCACAAACTCTTGGACTGACTTGCGACCAGCTTGGCGGTCCTGGCAGAGAGTCTTCAGCCTTGTCTGGAGGTTCTTGGAAACAAGTTTTTGGCTCTTCCTGGGTGGCTGCCCACGAGATTCTCTGATGATATGAAATGATACAACAGCATGGTCAGCTTGGATCCACTGGATGGAACGCCAGATAGTTGGGTGGCCGTGACCAACCAACCTGGTAGTAGAGGAATTAAAGAGAGCATTGAAAGGAATGAGTGTTAGTTACAAGACTAGCGAGGTCATCCTAAAACTATATCTTGCGCATGTGAGACCTCACTTGGATTACGCAGTTCAGTTCTGGTCACCGTACTACAGAATGAATATAGAATCCCATGAAATAATTCAGAGGAGGATGGCGTGACTAATCCTGGGCATTAGGAACCTTGAATACAGAGACATGTTAAAGCATCTTAATCTGCACTCCCTCGAGAGACGTAGAGTGAGGGGCGATATGATCGAGGTGTATAAATGGAAGTCAGGGCTAAACAAAGGTGATATAACAAGTTACCAAACCTCATCATTAACTCTAACACGCTGGATAGCTTCAAACATAGGTTCGTTAGCTCGTTAGCTCGTTAGCTAGGTTTGTGGTTCGTGAGTTCGAAGTGAAATTTGTTGTGCCATTTTTTCCTAGTATGAAAATTGTGCCATTTTTTCCTGTGCCATATTTTCTTGTCATATTTTTTCCGGTGCCATTTTTTCCGAGTACCCCTTCTATCATATCGCCATAGTGAAAGTATGGTGGAGGGGAGGATGACGAGTAGGTAGGGAGGATGATAGATAGATAGATAGATAGATAGATAGATAGATAGGGGATGAGGAATAGGTAAAGAGATAGGTGGGGAGATGAGGAATAGGCAGAGAGATAGGTGGGGAGATGAGGAATAGGCAGAGAGATAGGTGGGGAGATGAGGAATTGATAAATAGGTATAGACATATTAGACAAGGTAAAATAGAAGAGATGAGGTAAAAAAAAAGGTAAATAATATGAAGAGAAACAGAGGAATAGGTGAGAGATGGAGAGAAGCAGAAGAATTAGGTGAGAGATGGAGAGAAGCAGAGAATTAGGTGAGAGATGGAGAGAAGCAGAGAAATAGATAGGAAGTGTAGAGAAATATTGAAATAAGGTGAGAGAGAGAGAGAGAGAGAGAGAGAGAGAGAGAGATCATCCCTGCCTGAGTTACCAATATTAACCGGAATACGAACTAACTTACGAGTATCGGTGGGAGAGAGTCCACAAGCGACATATTTAATGAGTTTTTGATATCGTAAATTAAGCGAGTTTTGGAATGCTTGGTTTATGGCTCGGGTATAATTGTACTTTTGTTTGTGTGTGTGTGTGTGTCTGTGTCTGTCTGTGTCTGTCTGTCTGTCTGTCTGTCTGTCTGTCTGTCTTTATTTGTTATACACTAATATTTTCTATACGTCATTGATTCACTTACAATTACTGAGCGATCATTTATTTTTTTATTTATTTATTATTATTTTTTATTGGGCACTCCCCTCATAAGTTCAAAGGTCAGGGTCAAGGTCACTGGGTCAGAAACACATAAGGTCACTTGTCCACCTGACACCACACAAAGCCATGTCACTGTTGTTTCTGCATGGTCGTGTTACTTTAGTCTTAGGGCATAAATGTATCTGTATTCATCCCTCGTATTGCGAGATCTATGACGTCACCAAGGCATCTATGACGTCACCAAGGTACCTATGACGTCACCTGTTATATATATTCCTTACGATACTCTTAGAAGGGTTTTAACTTTCTTTTGTGTTTATCCTTTGTATTGTGAGATCTATGACGTCACCAAGGCATATATGACGTCATCAAGCTATATATAACGTCACCAAGGCATATATGACGTCGCCTTGGCATCTATGACATCACTAAGGCAGGGGTACTACTGTAAACAAAAGAGCGGATATTTGTCTTCGCCTCGGGTCGTGTCATGGCGTCCACCTGAAGCTGTTTTGAGGGGGGGGGGCTAATTCACGTCATCCAGCACGTCATTTATATTCAGTCGGATTAAAGCCATCGCTATATATTATGCCGACGGAATGATAATTGTGCGGTTCTGTCAAATTATTGTGGGGTTCTGTCTAATAATTGTGAGGTTCTGTGTAATAATTGTGAGGTTCTCTAATAATTGTGGAGTTCCGTCCAATGTTTACATTATAACTTGAAGAGCACCACCACCACCTCGTCATGATAAATATATAGGTAAGCAGTGTACAGTGTCGTCGTAAATTGGTAGATAACTTTTGACACATGAGACGCCGCTGTAACGTTGCCTCACGATAACAGATAAATGATGTTTCCATATATAACATCCGTCTCGGGACAAACTACAACTGATCACACACACACACACACACACACACGCAGAATAGTATCTTTTCCTTATCTGAATGACTGACCCCACGTCGAAATATTTCCCGTGGGTGAACTTTTCGATATTGATGTAAACTGGAGAGACGACGCTTGAGGTGAATGGGAAGCTGAATGTAAATAACTGAATGAGCGGAGAGGTGAATGAATTGAGGGTCCGAGACATGAATGAGGATCCGAGATAGAATGAATTGAGGGTCAGAGACATGAATGAATTGAGCGTCGTGGCAGTTCTGGTCGTGAGTAGTGGCAATGTGGGAGGACGTCAGAAGGGGAAATTGGGCTCTTCCACCTTTTGCTCCCCTCCTCCGGCCCCCTTCCCCTCCCCCTGCCTCCTTTCCCTGCCTCCTCCCCCCTCCCCCCACCCATTCCTCTCCCATAAGAAAAACGAAACGAGGGGACCAGACGCCTTCACTCTATTGGTTACAACCCCACAAGAAACGAAATGATGACTTCCAGCCCTTGCCCACACACCCACCAACACCCACCCCCAATGATGACTTCCAGCCCTTGCCCACACACCCACCAACACCCACCCCCCCACACACCCACACATACCCCCACACCCCACACACACACCACCCCACACACCCACACACCCCCCCACACACACCCCACACACACCCACACACACACCCCACACACACCCCACACCCCACACACCCCACCACACACACCCCACCCACACACACCCCACCCCACACAACCCCACCCCACCCCACCCCACACACCCCACCCCCACACACCCCACCCCACACACCCCACCCCACACACCCCACCCCCCACACACACCCCCACACACCCCCACACCCCACACACCCCACCCCACACACCCCACCCCACACACCCCACCCCACACACCCCCCACACACCCCCACACACCCCACACACCCCACACACCCCACACACACACCCACACACCCCCACACACCCCACACACCCCACACACACCCCACACACCCACACACCCCCACCAACCCCCACACACACACACACACACCCCCACACACAAACCCACCCCCCACACAAACCCACCCCACACACACACCCACACACACACACCCCCCCACACACACCCACCCCCCCCACACACACCCACCCACGCACACATCCACCCCCACACACACACCCCACACACCCCACACACACACCCCACACACACACACACCCCCCACACACACACACCCCACCACACCCCCCCACACACACACCCACCCCACACACACACCCACCCCACACACACACACCCCCACACACACACCCACCCCCCACACACACACACCACCCCCCCCCCACACACACACACCCACCCCCACACACACACCCACCCCCCACACCCACACACACACACCCACCCCACACACACACACCCACCACACACCCACACACACACACACCACCCCCCCACACACACATCCACCCCACACACACACCACACACACCCACCCACACACACTCCACACACACACACCACACCACCACACACACACACCCACCCACACACCCACCCACCCACACACACCCACCCCACACCCACCAATACCCACCCCACCTCCCCCCGTAACTAACTCGACTGAGAATGATAACCTGGAAAGTTTTATAAATATCATGAGTTTGGGATGAAATTGAAGCCATTTTGATATATTTTTATTTTTTATTTATTTTTTTCATTTTTTGGAAGTTGATTCGTTGTGGAAATAGGAGAGGAGTAAACAGTGAAGGAATTGTATTTATAGTGACAGGCTCTTAATGAGAGAGAGATAGAGAGAGAGAGAGAGAGAGAGAGCTAGCTAGGTATAGGAGTCTGCTATCAAGTTATGGTGAATATTTACAATGGTGTCTGCTGTGGCGGGTGATGGTGTCTGCTGTGGTGGATGATGGTGTCTGCTGTGGTGGATGATGGTATCTGTTGTGGTGGTGGTGGTTGATGGTGTCTGCTGTGATGATGGGTGATGGTGTCTGCTATGGTGGTGGTGGTTGATGGTGTCTGCTGTGGTGGTGGTGGTGGTTAGTGTCTGCCGTGGTGGTGGTTGATGGTGTCTGCTGTGGTGATGGCTGATGGTGTCTGCTGTGGTGGCGGTGATGGTGTCTGCTGTGGTGGTGGTTGATGGTATCTGCTGTGGTGGTGGTTTATGGTGTCTGCTGTGGTGGTTTATGGTGTCTGCTGTGGTGGTGGTTTATGGTGTCTGCTGTGGTGGTTTATGGTGTCTGCTGTGGTGGCGGTGATGGTGTCTGCTGTGGCGGCGGTGATGGTGTCTGCTGTAGTGGTGGTGATGGTGTCTGCTGGCATCCCCATTGTCTGCTTCACATACAACAGGTCTTAGCCATTGACCTACTGATCGAATAAGGAAATTTACCTAAGTTTTCATATTCCTTCTCTCTCTCTTTCTTTCTTTCGTTTTAACTTCCTTCCTTCTTAACTTCCTTCCTTCCGTTTTAACTTCCTTCCTACCTTCCGTCTTAACTTCCTTCCGTTTTAACTTCCATTCTTCCTTCCGTTTAACTTTCTTCCTTCCGTTTTAACTTCCTTCCTTCGTTCCGTTTTAACTTCCTTCCTTCCTTCCGTCTTATCTTCCTTTCTTCCTTCCTTACTTTTAAATATATGTAAGAAATACCGAAATATTTAATTGGGTTATTAAGCGAAGGAATGCAGCGATGTCTTCCACTTTCTTTCTTTTTTTCAAACAGGTTTTCATATACCGCTGGCTGGTACGATTGACGGAGACTGTGATAATCATCGTTCTGTTTTATATACTGTGTGTAATAATAATAATAATAATAATAATAATAATAATAATAATAATAAACGGTTTAATACTAGAGTTGCAGCCGGTGGCTGAAAATATACAGACTTACATTTGATTTAGACATAATGATATAATATGCATTGAATACATTTACAGGGCTGTACAGTACATAAATCAGGAGTTGTTTATTATTTTAACAATAGATGGGATGGTGCTGTTCTTATATCTATCGGTGCGGGCTCTTATGGGCTGAATTTTGTTGTAGTGGCGGACTGCGCGAATTGGGTGGGGGGCTGCAGGAGGTGGTGATGGCGAGGGTGGTGCAGTAGTCCACGGCCAAACCTTTCCAGTGCTTGGTGGTGGAGGTCACTGAGGGATGGCATTTCCAGGGTGGAGAGAGCGGTGGTGTAGCCGGAGTATTCTGCGCCGAGCATGATTCTGCAGGCCCTTTTCTGTACCTTCTCTAGCTGACGTTGTTGGGTGGAGTTGAGAGAAGACGACCAGGCTGGTGACGGTGTCCCAAGTGACCTAAGTCTTCATAGCATGTAGAGACGGTACGAGGCTGCCTTGACTGTGTTATTTACATGGGCCTTCCAGTCAAGTTTGTGGTCTATAGTTACACCCAGGAGTTTGGCAGACTGCACCAGCTGGAGAGGATGGGCACCCACTGTGACTGCTGGGGCTTGCAATGGAGTGGTGGCGGTATTGATGTGCATGACTACGGTTTTGGTGTGGTTGATGGTGACCTTGTTCTCTGTAGTCCATGCCTGTAGCCTGTCCAGGGTGCCTTGGAGCGATGAGTAGTCTGGTGCGGTGTTGTCCACTGAAACCCCCACAGTGCAGTCATCCACGTACTTCCACCTGTGAGGAGTGTCCGATAGAGCGTCGTTGATCAGGATGAGGAAGCACAGTGGTCCCATCTTGGTCCCCTGGGGAACACCGCAGGTGAGGTGTTGGAATGTAGAGACCAAGCCCTGATACCTCACTGCTTGGCGACGTCCACTCAAGAAATCAGTGAGCCATGAGACCAGGTTGGTGGACAGCCCTAGTGCAATAGCCTTGTTGATAACAGTGCAGTGATCAACAAGGTCAAAGGCCTCCCTGAAGTCCACAAGGGTAACGGCCAGTGATGTCTTTCGTTTCTGCAAGTTTTTGTGCAGAAAATCCAGAAAGCTCACCAAGCAGTGTGATGTAGAGGAGGTCCTCATATTGCCAAATTGCTGTGAATCAATTGACTGATAGATACTGGCAAATGCCCACTCAAAAACAAAGTCCTCACAAAGTAGACTGGGTATGGGGGTAATGGCAACTGGCTTGAGGTCGTTAGAGGACTGTGGGGTGGTGACCTTGGGGATGGGGGTGACAAATGCGGTTTTCCATTCATTAGGGCATTTGCTGCGTTATCACCTCTACACCCCCTCGACCTCTCTCCCTCCCGAGTACACTCATCCATCTCTACCGCCGTGGACCTCCCCGTGTGTTGATGTTGTCGTCCACACCTTTCCTGGTCGTAAATTCACCCAACTGCGGTATATGCCCAAACTTAACTGCCTTGAGCAGATTGATGATGTCGCCTCTTCTCTTACGACCTCCCTCCCTCCTATCCTCGTCTACTGTGATGGGTCTGTCACCACGCTGGGGCAGCATGGAAGAAAGCGATAGTTATTCCTGTCCCTAAGGCAACTGGTGGATACAGGCCAGTGTCTTTAACATGTTGTTTTTCCAAGATGATGGAGAGAGTATTATTAAATAGGCTTGTATATATTGTGGGGGAAAATCTATCTTGTAATTTATTTGGTTTTTGGAAGGGAAATGTACTTCAGACTGTGTTATAAAATGTTTATCAGATGATGCAGACATATGTAGAGTTTTTGTGGATTTATAAGGAGCATTTGATAAAGCTCACGGTGAAGTAGTTATGAATGAACTGGCTGCTCTAGGGGTATCAGGAAAGTTGTTACACTGGATAGGTGACTACTTGCATGGAAGGAGAATCTGTGTATGGCATCAGGGATGTTTGTCTGAGGAAAGATCACTTGAACTAGGCACTCCCCAAGGGGGAGTATTGAGTCCAATGTTATTTAATGTGTTAATGAACAAGATAGCCTCACACAAATATCCCAAAGGAGTTGTAACCATCATTTATGCAGATGACATCATATTTCATGGAAACTCTGTCAAAAATTTGCAGATTGCATTAAATAATTTTAGTGTTCTTTCTCAAAAGATGGGCTTAGTTATCAATGAAGAAAAAACCAAGTGTGAATGTAAAGGAAGAGGAACTGAATCCATTTTTCTAAATGGAAAAATTGTTGAGAAAGTGTCATAGTATAAATATTTAGGAATGTATATTGGCTTTACTTGTGAAAGTAAAGAGGCAGAAATATATCATGTCCTCACTCAATGTAGAGCAAGATTACAGCCCTTGAAGGCTCTAGCATGTTGTGGTAAAGGTGCTGGGGTACCCATACTGAGAATGATGTATATTTCTACCATCAGATCACTTATAGACTATGCAGCACCTGTCCTCTCTTGTACTGGTGAAGGAAGGCTACGGAAGCTTGAGATCATGCAAAATGAAGCAATGAGAATAATTTTAGGGTGTCAAAAGAATGCAATGATGGAGATAATGAAAATGGAACTAGGGTTACAGAGCATTTCACAGAGGGTCAATGAAATTAATACAGTTGCAGCAGTTCGATTAATGAGAGGGAACAGTGGGGGTAAATTTGTACAAGATATAAATGATGGTTTAAAAGATGAAAGGACCTTCTGCAGGCAAGGCAAGAGAGGGTACATGAATGGATTAGTAAATATTATTAAAAAATGTAATCTGGTAGACTGGTGTA